>NT_176801.1:949905-955809 GCF_000188095.3 Bombus impatiens | reverse complement strand
GGCGAGACAATAACTTTGGAAATAGATGGTTCTACACATCGTCTGTAGAAAAGTTGACGCTGACGTACACTTTTGCTAATCGCAGGTGTACGTACGTTTGCGATAAACGTCGAACGTCCTGTAACTCGTATATATAATTTCAGATCCGTGTCGAATTTTACGAACGTAGTCGCGATAGTCGTGTCTCTAACGAGATTTCAAGATATTTTCCGTAGCTGATATAAACGTAAAAAGTTTCCAAGAGCTTCGAAATATTTTCGCGAGCCATTCGTGATATCTAGCGAGGAAAAAGGGGACGAAGGGGCCGCCGATGAGTTGGAGGGGCGAATATTTTCGAGCAGCGGGATGCACTCGAGAGTCGGCGATCTTTGGCCGTGAACGCGAAACGACGAATACCAGAGGCGGCTCGATTCAGTCAAGGACGGTCGAGTTTCAGCAAAAGTCGCGGAGAGAGCTTTCGGTCGTGTGCACAGGGGCTGGCTCGCTAACGCGAAGCCTTTTCACCGACGAGATTATGGAACATCGATATTTTCGGCCCGTGACCCAGTTGCCATTAAGCCGCGAGAGAAAGTATAAAAAAGAAGAGGAGGAGAGGAAAAAGATATGCAGATGGAACGAAATACGAGGGGTTAATCAGATTGGTGAATAGAAACGTACTGCTTTATTGGGACTGGACAACGCTGTTCGAGATATTTGTTAAATAAAGTGCTCGTATTTGTTCGCCCATCGGCATTTTCACTTCGTGTTCGATAATTTATTGGTACGAATTTTTATTACACTAAACGTTTCCACGCGTAATATTAATACGTCGATGCGTATGAAACGTCGTTTTTCCAGGTAAGCATCTATAATCGGATATAGTTTAGACATGGTGTATTCGATCCCGAAATCGTACAGGGCTTTCGTCTCGATATTTTTGATCGATATTCAAGAGAGATTGGATTTTGATCGAAATATTTATGCTTTTATCATATTTTCAAAATCATACAGTGAACGAGTATGTGGGAAGAAACGAGATCCGCGACGTCTTTGTACAATTAAGATCTAAGGTCGCCATGTTCGCTGGTCGGTTCCATCGAATATCACCTTCGACCGTAGCGATTTTTCTGAACGTAACACACGATAGTATCGAGATTTGTGAGAACCGAGCATGTCGAGAATGACACGCGTGCAGCTGTCGTAAGAAGGAACATGCTCTCGAAGACAAAGGAAAATCGGTGTGCTCGATTTAAACGACGTTTATCGAGGCTCCCGGTGTTCCGTATCGTCGTCGCTGTCGATGCATTTAAGTTGGGTGGTCACGCGCCGTAAAGCGGAACGCCTCCATCGGCTGTACGCGACCGAAATTCGTATCGACGCTTTTTTTTCGATAAGCGAACGCCGCAGTACGCGTTTCGTGTTTCGAATTCGCGACGTAACAGCTCCATTAGCAATGGAACCGACTCCTCTGTTCCATCGCTGCGCGTTGCTGCAACGTGAAATCGTGAGAAAATGTTGACTCTCCTCTTCCCCTCCTCCGCCTCTGTTTCCTTTTTTTTTCGATACTTTGTATCATAATTTTGACAAAATAACCTGCAAAGGTAATTCTATTGCTCGTAAAATTCTCGTCTTTCTTCTCTCTTTCAAACGTTTAACTAGCCTTCAAGTTCATTTCAACTAAGTAATTTCAACTAAGAAAACTGGAAAAAACTATGCTAAAACATTCGAGAAGCTTAGTTGCAGGCTTCTCTTGCTCCTATGATATTCCATGTGAGAATGGGAAGGAGAAAAATTGTGCAACAGGCACTTTGTCAGATTTCTTTTAAACAATCACGGCGAATAGGAAAAGTTATAAGAGAGAAAAAGGGCTGGCTGTTAGTAGATTACGCCAGTGGTAAATCAGCAAATGCCAGATAATAATTCGCTACCATAAAACGACAAATTGCTAGTAAAAATAACGCGTTACAGTAAAGGCAATTTACGACCATCATCCTAAATGCAGTTGAAAGCAGTAAACGTGTAATAAAAATAGGATTATTACGCGTCTATACTCGTCAAACGGGGGGGGGGGCAAGGAAAGTCGTTTAAACGGTTATCTAACTCTGTGAATTGATATTTGCTTTAACGCTGAACCTGACTCGATCTACTTGGTCGTTAAAAATGTCATCGTCAAGAATGTCTTTGCATCTCTGAATCAGTTATATAGACTGTTTTACTCGTCGTACGATAACAGTTCTTCGAAACCATGTTCCGCTTGTTTTTACCTTTTCTCCTGGTCTCGTTTCATTTCTATCGCCCGTTAAACAAACACGTAGAGAAGGAAAGAAATTTCTATTTAGATAGAACGCGTTTCCTTCGTTTTAACCGGGAAAATATTTTGCATAAACCGTTACCTCTACGCATCAACAATTTTACTAACTCGTTTAATCCTGTTCTTCTTTTCAGCTTTATACGTATGATCCGCCGTGAATATTATACATCGACGGATATTATTCAAACACGCTAGTCTTTAAGCTTGAAATTTGCTGGTTGATTTTGAAAATTCGAAGAAAAATATGGAAAAGAGGATATGAAAGTGCGAAGAAGAAGAAGAAGAAGCGAGGAAAACAACGGGATCGAGTTGATCGGTTTTAGTCGGTCGATCAAGTTTCGCTAACCAGAAGAAGGAGAAAGACAATAGGAAAGAGGTAAAGATTCTCCGCGATTCGACGATGATGACGAAAACGCTGGGTCTGTCCCGAATGATTAATCAGCGAGATTGACCGCGGGCCGCGGATGTCTGCGGTCAGCGATATTTTGATTTTCAATCGTTTCCGTAACATCGGCGAGCTCGACGAAGAGGAGAAAGGACGGGTGAGACGGCTGGGCTGGCTCTGGCAGCAGAAGCTGGTTCAACCTACCTAGTCGAAAAATTGGAAATCCATTATTAACCGCATCCAACGTTGACAGGCTATTTGCCGTAAAAACAATGAAACTGATTGATTCGTCCGCTTGAAAAATAGTCTATCGTGTGGCTTCCGTACGCGCGACACGCGAGAACAGCTTTTAAAATGGAAAGATATTGCGCACCCTGTATCGATTATTACTTCTGTTTGTATTTCTTCGAGATTTCGAGATTTCGTATTTCCAGGTGCAGACAAAATAATTAATTAAGGTTTAAGATTTGCGCATCGCAACCCTTTCATTTCCCTGCGTTCGATCTCTTCTCGATCGTTTTGCGCGTAACTGACTGATATTCAACGATAATTAGCCGTCTAAAACGATTATTTAATTCGTATAGTGCGCTTTCTATTTAGACATTTCCATTTACATGACCCAACTAAACCATATAAGTAAGAAAGCCGCGTAATTAACAAAAATAATACACACCAATTTACTAATGGAATACTAAAAATGACCGGTAGAGCCAAGCGTTTCCACTTTAAAAAAGGCGTCTCTTCTTTCAGGCGTAACTGCAAAAATAAAGAATAAACCCGCCGATAACAACTGGTTCGTACGAGAAAGCGGTTTTTCATAAGGGCGAAAGCAACAACAAACTATGAAACACCGATGCTGCCGTCGAGTTAATCCCAAGTAGCATGCTTACGTGCAATAATAAAGGGAGTAAACGAAAAAGAGAAAGGAAATGCACAGCGGTGGCGTTTCGATGATCCGCAGGCAAAATCGAAATCTTGCGCTTCCTTTTTCATCTTTTACAGCGACGCGTCAGTTCCGTGTTGTTCGAGGCCAATTACATCCAGCGGAATGCGGCACCGACGGTCGAACAATCAATTCGATTTGTCACGATACGCTCCGTTTCCTCCAACTTTTCGCACCACTTTCGCCGGAAGAATGCTTTTCACGGTCCGCGACGCTACGAGCCTCGCGTACGCCAGTTGCATGCAATAGGAACGGCGGAGGGCCACCAACCAGCCCGTTCGGGTATTTTCGTTTCGAGCATCGACCTGTTCAAATCCCGTTCCTCCGATCGAAAAGAAAAAAAATGGACGGTGAGAAAAGAAAATGCAGAATATTTGGTCGTCGAAGAATTTATTGATCAGGATGCAGTTAAAATACGTCTGTACAAATTGGAATACCGCTAAATATTACGTATTTTCACGCTATATGTTTGCGTGCAAAGAGTTGTTGTTTTTCATTTATTTTTAAAATGTATAAAAATAATTGCTCAATTTTTCGGAAATTGGTCGTTTTCATTTACGATGCTATGCCTCCGTTGTATCTTAAGTAACATAATTTGAAATATAACGAGAGAATAATAACGAGAGAGAAAGAGAGAGAGAGAGAGAGGGAGAGAGAGAAGATAAAACTAAAAATTAAGTAGAAACCGGCTAGAAGGAAGGCGAAGAATCGAGCGGTACAGCCAGTTTGTTTGATCGTTCCGATCGTTAGGATCATCGATCGTGCCTTCAAATAATAATCGATCGACGAGTCTCCCGTCCCCAATCACGTAATTCTCAATTAAACAAAATGCACCGAAGCAGCTAGACATTTAATAAAACCGGCATTACGATGTGGTCGGAAACGACGTGGTCGCTTTCAAAGCCACCTTGTGACAATGACGGCCTTTTAAATTAATTGAATTGCCATCGGCCGTACGGTGCGAACGGTTCCACCATAATTGTGTACGGCGCTTTGCATCGCCAAATTTCTGCACGATTAACCGTTGCTATTTGATGAAATTGTTCACCAAGTTTCACCGCGATTTATTTGTCCGATACGTGTACGATAGCAGGCCACTTTATTTAATTGTACGTTTCGCCGTCGAACGCTTTCGAGACTTTTATAAAAATCGACAAATCTAATTTTAATACAACCCCGATATCGCACAAATATCTGTATTAATATTATTGAATTCTCTTCTATTCATATTTGTATTTTTGATTCGAAGAGGAATACATATTTGGAGATCTCCATCCATCTGCTACTCAGTTTGATATTCAGCTTGCAACCTTTGCACGTTTTATTTCAATTTTCTCTTGCAACTTTTATCGCGTAAATTACATTTTGTCGGAGAATCTTCCCCGCAATTTGTTATCGTAATTAGAAAAAATAAATGCCTCGATTTCTTTATCGATACGACCGAACCAACGTTCGCAAAAGTTACGATCTCTGCTTTTCCGTTTTGTAGGAAACGACAAAAAAACGACGTTTGTCCAGAACGCTAGCCACCTTGCGTTACACATGGTGGATGCCCGCGTCGCACGAAACTGTCTGTCTGACCACCTGTCGACAGCGAAAGCACTCAATTCTTCCGCATCGTGACACTCGGCACGCGGAAAATACTAGCGACATGCTACGAGTTAATCGCTTTGCGTCGTGAAATTCGCGGCTCCACGCCTTTCTCCTGAAACTGACGGATATCCTCGCAAAAATCGAATAGAAAAATGGAAAACCGCAAAAAGTTTGAACGAATAAATAATGCGAAACTTTTACGGTCAAATTTTACGTTACGTAACATCACGTATCAATTACTACTATACATATATTAAACGTATATTATATAGGATACGATGTGATAATATAATACGATATAATATAATAGAACAACGGTTATTAAAACTGTTAGAAAAAATTTCTCGCTTATATGCGCCACATCTTACTATGATAAATATCATTTTATTATTTCATTCCTTTATCTCGTTATATCGTTATATCTGAATATCGTTTGAATGTTTAACAAATTCCATTGAAGGATGATACTCGTTCGAAGAAAAGGGAAACGTCTCTTTTGTATGAATTAGGCGATAGATAGGGGCCAAAGTATTCCATACGATTCGTTTATTAATCATGAATACTGAATTTCAAGCGATCAGTCCGCGATCGAAAACGAGCGGTAAACTTGCGGAATGTTTTTCCACCCAGGTTTCGCTGGAATTCGACGAAAATTGATCTTACAGCGGAACGTGACTGCTGCCGCCGCGGCGC
>NT_176801.1:917737-949441 GCF_000188095.3 Bombus impatiens | reverse complement strand
CCGCGGCGCGCCGGGGCGGCATGTCGTAAATCTCGAAGCTCGTAGCGATTAGAAAGACGTATGTTATCACGGAATAATCTTCTAGAGTGCCCTATCTTCATATTTCTCGCTCGTTCCACGTTCTAGTCACCGCGTATGACTTTCGCGTTCCAACGATCGATCGCCGACGCGATATTATCTGCGTTGCCCTCGACGTTCGCGTCTCTCTTGTTCAGGGTTGCCTTTGAACGGTGACCTACGAAGACCCGAGCTCTCGATTTCCTTTCAGGGTCTGCGAAATAGCCGCGGAGAAAAAATATCGCCCGTGACGCGACAAGGCTCCAAGAGGATGTATAATAGACCTGCGATTTTTATCGCTTTCACGGCATCGTATCGTTTGTTTGATATTTTCAGGCGTCGAAAATACCACAGGCGGCGACAAAAAGTATCGGCTACGTACGCTTGCTTATTTTCCAACTCGTAGGCGCTTCTCCTTTTAATTCATACCTCTCTCTATTGCCAAATATATACGAAACTTTTTATATTTTAAACGCGTTTTAAACTCCTACTACTGGAACGCGTTTATCCTTCGTTGAATAATCGGATAATCGTCGAATAATCGGAATAGATCGTCCCGGTGGACAAGCCTCGATGTACAGAGATGCGTATCGTTGGAAGACGCCATCCCTCGCAAAGCAGCGAACTTTTGCGAAATCAAGAGTCGTGCCGGTCGGTTCGTTCACATACCGAGCAACTGTCCTCGAAAAAGTCACAAACAAACAGAGTTACCAGAGAGTGGAGGGACACTGGTGGTGGGTGATCAACAACTCCCTATTGAGAAAGTTTCCTTCGAGTTTGCCATCTTGGTATTTGAAACGAGCCATGTCCAAAAGAACCAATTCCAAGAAGGAACACATAGTCGAAGCGTAGTCCAATTTCGAATCGAAAGAATCGAATTTTCCGATCAACTGGCCAACGAAGCTCTTTTCACTATGAAATTTTTATTCGTTCGCGGAGGAACGATGTTCACCGGGATCAGCCGATCTTCTCTTTTTCCAGCACGACCAGTATCTCGTTTGAAACGATAAAACGATAAAACGATAAAACAAGCACAGTTTCGATGGTTCTACGTGCGTTGGAATCACACATGAGCGTAGAAACGTAACGGAGCAGACTGAAATTGCGCAAGATGGAATACCGATGACGTTCGAAACAAGGAAAACGATTATCCTTTCAGAAAAGAATAACGATGCCCCATCCTCTTGTTGGATCGCTCGTTGCGATAAACGATTCCGCTTCTTGACCAAGTTGTTCGACGAAACGATTGTAAATCGGGTCTGGTGTAGACTAGGATGTATTAGACTAGGATGTAAACCGAGTCGGCTAACTCAATCGTTGTATAGTTCGTTAATTAGTAGTTATTTATTAATTGATAAAATAAAGATAGGCAGTAAGGTTGGAATTATTAGTTTACGACGAAATCGTATATTTTGCCAAAATTCATGTACTATCGCCAGTGAAATGGCAGAAATAGACTAAAGTAGCCGAATGGTTATCAACGACGGTCATACATGTACGTCGTCGCTATTCATCCTATATAGGAAACAATAGCTATTCTTATTCATGTAGAGTAAGTATAACCTGTTCATAGTCGTTAATCCTATGGAAATCTATTTATACATGGAATTGTACAGGAAACTAGTAGAATGGCTATTGTTTTTCCTATACAGGAAGCCATTGAATCCATGTAGAATACATGTACGGTACAACAACTAGTTGCTTGACGAGTGTTGCTGTTCGCGTAAATCAAATGTATAATATCTACAGCCATCGAATCTATCCATACGAAAATTGTTACTTGACGTACACGGTAAATGCACAACGATTACAATTATTTTCCTATTCGACTATTGCAGCTGGCTTTCCTATTCGAAAAGTCAACTACATCCATATATACGGGAAATCTGCAGGAATTTATAAGTTTGTAACAAGCATTTCTTAGAAAAGAAAGAAGAAAATAAACGATCAACTCGTGCATACGTAACAACGTGCAATAAATGATCTATGACTTTTCGCATGAAACCCAACGACAATTCGATTAACCGATTAACCGATTTCTTCGTAAGTGATTAGATGGAATAATCGTGGTGCTATTGCCACGTGGCATGAAGCACGAAAAGATTAGTAACTGCGACTTGTTCGATGCTATTGAAAGTTAAACGGCTCGCGTTAACGTCGTTTGGTTTTCCAACTGCGAAATCGATGCAACGCGACGATAATTCCACGAAATGGAAAACAACAGCCGCGACGGGAGCGCGTTGTTCTTCCAGTTTCGGTCGAAACGATACTTGAGAAGAGATACGGAGCCGGCCTTGTCCACCGCCAGTCGATCCGATCGATCGAACGATCGCGTGGCTCGCTAATGCGGAGAACGTCGCTAATGCGGATCGCCTTTAAGATCGTTCAGCGTCGCCACACGAAAGCAGACTTTTTCTTTCATTCGAGTTACGTAACCTACGAGGTCGAACCGATGGAACAACGCTGTTCTCTTCAATGAGGCAACCTTGAATTTTTCTAATTCGTGCAGTTAGCTCCAAAACGTTATCTTACAAACGTTTCGAAGCATACAAGCGAAACGTTTGAACGACTCCGTGGATAGCGGCAAGTTTCCAGGAGCTGCACAGCGTAAAACTTTGAATATCCAAATAAAAATGCAGAAGACCAGAGTGCTGGGATTTCGATTTGGGAAACACGGATATTCCAAAATCCGAGTATTCAGAAATTCAGAACGATATGAAAGTGGAAAGACCGAGAAGCTTGAAAATTCGAAAATTCTCCTCGACGAGAGTTAAGAATTCGACGGTACGATGGTCGTTAAATTCTTCGCTGAATTCGAATAAATGAACGTTCGGTAATGTTACGAAAGCGAAATGGTTGCTGAAAATTCCACACACGGTGTCAGAATTTTACCTCCGACATGGCGGTATAGACTCGTGTGTAGAAAGTTGATTATTTATGAAGCTTGTATCGAGGCACGATAGCGCCAAGGAGTCTGGAGGTCGAGCTAAACCGATCCAATGTATGGAAACGTGCATAGGAACGTTGGTAAAAAAGTTGTCAAATGCCGGCTTCAAACGTACACCACCCAACCTGGCCGTACCGTGCTTAAACACAGTCGTTTAACTTTACAACTAAACAACGTCGGGAGACGTTCGATTCGACCGGATTTGCTTCGATTCGCGAACCCAGTTCGTGCCTTATTCTTTCAGCGGATAAAAAAGTGTATTCGATGATTGGATGATGGAGAGGACGATGAAATTGTTAGATAACGTTACGGTAATTGTAAATCATTATCAACTCGATTCTGAAGAATTTGAATTCCTGTCTGATATACTTCGTTTGTTTCGTTTGCAGCGTCTGCGTGCGTGATGATTCGACAAGAAACGCTATTCGATTAACCGTACACGATCACGCTGCAAATAAAAATTACTCGGTTTCTTTCGCTCGATTCGATTCGGGCAACACGTTTTCTCGATGGAAAAGCAGCTTCGATCCACGTACGCGTTATTTCCGCTTCGAATTATCCGCAATTCGAGAGCCCCGATCCTCGTTCGTGCGAGTACGCCGCTAACTTAACAAGAGCTTAAGGTCGAGCTCGCGACCGACGTTGCATGCTCGTAAAAACGACGATTAAGATAGGAATCTCGATGTCGATGGGAAAAGTGGTGGCAAGGTCCAAAGTCGTGTACGTATTCGCTGTAATAAGGTCGAAAACGGCCGCGACCGAGACCTCTCGTTTTCCTCTTCGTCTTCGCCGGTAGTGCGCCGGTAGATGCTGATCTACCAGAGAATTTTAAAGGTTAAAGGAGAATATCAAACCATCTTCCCGCTAGTGTTCGTTCGCTTATTCTGCCAACGAATAAGATAGCGACGATTGGCTTGGATACAGCGATCACGTACTCTATAGACCGGTCCATCTCGCACAACTACATTTAGTTATTCGCGATTGCAGCTTCTCTAATTCCGAAATTAATCCACAGAGGCTCGATATCGCATTTATTTGTTTCGTTTGTTCGTTCATTTTGCATTATTCAATTTTTCCGCTATCAAATTCTCCAATTCTTTGAGTTTACGAATCAATAAATATTTGTCGAAAGTTTTCGCGTAATTCGGCCAAAAATGCTTTGTAAAAACAGTGAACAAACAAGAACGGATCTTCTGTACATGGTGTTCGATAGAGATTGTCACGCTGAACCGATAAAGCGCTAGCTACTTTTCCCCCGGTTTCGCTTAAAAACGTTTGCCCGTGCTTTTAAGATTTTAATCTGATTAAAGAGTCTCGTGGAACAACGTTTAATCCACTTACGGAACGCTTTGCTAATAATTCATTTACCGATGTCCGGTTCGATTGTCTCGGAAAACTGGACGACTACTCGGCCGACGTTCCGACGATAACAATAATGACATTGCAGCACGAAGAAACGTTCTAGATAGCCGATAAAAGGAACGAAAGCGGTTTTAAGCTTTTCCTATAGCTTGTGAACCGTGTTGCGCGCACCATTGCTACTTATTTTCGACTCTTTTCGCACCATCTGGCGATCCGATTTCCTTCCAGATCGAACCTAATAAACGATGCATTAATTTTATTGCGAGAACGTTTTCTCAATTCTCAATCGAGTTATTTCGTATTATATTAGAGTTCCAATTATCGGAACATCGATTCACGGAACGATCGAGAAACAGAGCGAAATAAAAATCGAAAGTGGAAAGAAATGTAAGAGTCATTGACGATTATTCGACGAATTGAATATGGTATTTCGCGTTTGTGTTTGATGATCGGTTCTACCGTCTTTCCTTCGTCGATATATCGTTTACAGACTATATTTTAGGAAAAGCAGTCAATGATAAAACCGATAGAAATGTAACGCGAAATATTCGTTAAGAAAACTCACGTATTAACGAGCATCTATTTCAAGCTGAAGCGCGTAAGGTGCGGATTAATCTCGAGAGTGCACGACCCGATTGATGATTCCTGCACAGTGAAAAAGGCCAAGGATGAAAGTATTTACGCCGCTTGGCCGGATTCCGGAACGTTGCGGATGAACGGCCCAATCTAAAATATCTTTTTCAATTAAAATAACAGTGGAAAATTGACTTGCAAAGTTTCATTTATCCGTCACTTTGTCGCTTTGTAGAAGCAAATATCGATAACAATTGCAACCGATCGATCGCATTCGATCGAATAGATGACGAATATTTGCGAAAATTAAATATATAAGCCATCCTTAACCCCACTTTGGTTAGTCTTTTCTGTCTCTTCCTATTTCCCTTCCCCCCTTCCCCCTCTTCTACACTTCCACCTTTCCTTCGTCTATTCTCTTAAAGAACATTTTTAATTCGCGTAAATAGCTCGTCGTTCTCGATATAATTTTTCAAATACCGACACAACTTATATCCGTCAATTTTTCCGAATGCCATGGCTCAACAAATCTACGGCAAATCGTGCGATCCTCTCACGTGACTCTACTTGTTGAAAAATTCATAAGTTCGGAATTTCAGCTGATCGTAGCAGCGCTGATTATATTCCATCGCTGTTTCCATGCAATCGATATTATCGATTCAAAGAGTACAAATATCGAAAGTATCGAGCGATTCAGCGACCAAAACGAGTCCGAAATCGAGTACGCATCTGGTTTGCGATGAAACGTCCGCTTATTAAAATCGGTAAATCGACTCCGCTAAACATAATTTCTGACAGTTTTCAGTTATTTAAACATTTTTCGATCGCGCAAGTTCTAGCCTTTCGATATCCAAGGATCGAGCAACACGCACGTACAACGCAATTCTCTGATACGCTCGAGTTCTCTTCTTTTTTCTTTTTTTTTTTTTTTTTACGTCTTTTTTACGTTTTTCTTTTTTTTTGCATTTCTTTGCGTTTCTTTGCGTTTTACGTTCTGCGTTTACACGTGTTTGTGTTTCACCTGATTTAACAGTAATTTTTGTTTAAGAAACTTATTATACACGTCCAAGTATTTCATCGTCTATAAATTTGGTCATATTTGTCAAGCAAATCGCAAAACATTCTAAATAAGGAATATAATATTAGAATCTTTTTTCTCTGCTTCGCGTGCATTACCTAAAGCTTTGAAGTTATCGTGAAAAGTTTTTCCAGGCGATCGAGCGCTTTCGCCAGCCACTGTTTCGATTACAACGTTAACGAAATTTCAACAACTTTCGTGCAGCGTACGCGATATATTCGTGACAAGTTTCCTGTGAAAAGTATTCGAATACTTTCGTAAGTCAATGCAGATGTTCGATTCGAGCCGGTCTGATTTCCGTAGGCTCGCGAGGTACTTGTAAAAGCTTGGCGATTGCAGGAACCCGGCATCGGTGCGACAGACGGGGCAAGAGGGATTCCGCGGCACCAGCGCCGAATATCGATCGTCCCACTTGTCAATTCGAGTAGAAAGCGATATACATATTTGAAAACAGTCCGCTGTAAATATCGAGAGCGCCTCCTGTCGGCCTATGTCACCCTCTCTGCTTACGCAACCGTGGAGGATAGAGGCGAACGGGGGCAAAGTAAGAAAGCTGGTCTTGATCGCATCGAAAAAGCCTCGGTCTCCAAGTTCGATTCGATGTCGAAAGGTCGATGGTTGTCGCGGTGAGAAAATTCAAGTGGTCGACGACGTAAAATCGTTTTCAGGAACCAGGCAGTGCGAGGATGGCGTCGACTACTTTTTAACGAAGCTGAGATTTGCTGGATTTGCAGCTGGATTTACAATTTGCTTTAAAAAATGTAATTTTTAATATACATCTTCCGATATTCGTCTCCTACGTTCTTCCTATATCTTTCGTTTATTTATTAAACTTATTTTCCACATTTCCAGTTCTTTCTCTTCTTTTCGTTAGACTTTCGGTATCTGTACTTTGACGTTTGGCCGGTCAAATTTTTCTAATGACAAGGCGATATTTGTCAATGCTCGTCCGTCACTTTTATTCCCGATTCAATTTGTCTCGCGGCATTCGAAATTTTACTCTCTGGCTTCTTCGCTGACACCGCCTGTTCTAGCATCTCTTTGACTTTTCTTAGGCCCACCACGCACGTGTTCCGCAAATACTCGTGGCCAGGGTCACGCAGGCCTTTTCTACGAAACCATTCGATCGAAGGACCGACGACACACATTGATGGAGCCGACGACACACATTGATGGAGCCGACGACGCCTCGGCTCTCGCGACATTGTTTATGATTTACCCGATATCTCCTTAGACCTTTTTGTCCACGATACTACAATACGCATATATCATCGTATTATTCGGAGAAATAGGAGATAAAGGCGATATGCAAATATAGACATATACTGTTTCTTCATGTTGTTCGCAGTTTTTCGTATCGTATCGAAACAAGAAACGAACGATATCGACTTATCTTCTTTTTTCTTTATTACGTATCAAACTCCTTGTTGCGTTCGTAATTCGCGGTTAAGTGTCAACGTTCTGAAACTCTTCTCATACTTGATTAACACGCCTATACCTGGCGCGAAGTAACTCGGTCATACGGCGATGACCAGCGCAGCTATTATACGCGGTTCCGGCTGCAACATCTTCACCCATTCACCCATAGAACGGGACCACTTTTCATAAATCGTACCGTTTATCCTAGAGACGGTGCAAGCACGGATAGGAACGTTGCTCGGTACGCCAACATCACCCTGGGGAGGCCTAGGCCAGCATCCAGCGGCTCTTGACAAAATCAATTTAACTCCCCGGGCAATTTAGCCGGCATTTAGCGCTATTAACACGTAGAACGGTACGCGACTTTTACACGTATATGTTGCTCTGGGATAAATTGATACATTATATCGCATTCGCGCGTTTCTTCTCCGACTTTGTCCAAGTTATTCGCATTGTTGAAACGTTCGTTAGTCCACGAAATTTATCTTATTTTTACCCAACTACAGGTAGTCTAGCGTTATCATCAAACGACTTATCGTCTATCGACCTTCGTATCTATAAATTCGACTCTTCGCTGAACTTTCAAATTTGTATAAAGAGTGGGTCGAGATATCTGTACATTTTCTAGAATACGCCGTGACTAAAATTAGAGTGTGAAAACTACTGGCTTAAATGTCTCCCGAGGTCACGGTGTAAATTTGCGGTGTAAAGGGCCTATTACGGAAGCGTAATACGACACTGAATGATCCTAAAAAATTTGTCAACGTTGTCACCGATGACCACTGAAAACGGTCAACGTGTTAACTTGCACTGTCTACACTCGTGCAAGTGGAAGAACAAGGGGCCGGGATTAGGAGATTCGTTGATGGAATAGTAACGCAACTATCGTCGCTACCAGTCGGGGCCCTCGCAACATCCATCACTGGTAAGACAGAGCGCCTTGGGTTCGTAGATACGCTGCCAGCCAAAGGGTTTGCGTGAGCACGAATTAGCCACGGCAAACCGTGACCTTTGCCCCGACGGTATGCTCCGCGGCCTTTTTACGTGCTTTTTATAATATGTCTCAGTTTTTTATGCAACAACACGAGCACGAGTAATTATTTAGTTGTGCAATTATGAAAATAACGGTGTTGTATCCGCACGCTGTTTTGTAATAATACGTGTGTCCAATGTTGCTAATTACATCGATAGCATCTTGAACCGTGTTCACTGCGTCGATGTCGACTCGTGCAACCGAAAGACAGCGTTGCTACGAAATATTCTTAAAAAAAAAAAAAAAACTGTAACGAGAACGTAACATGGAAATTATGCTTATTAGGCTGATTGTAACGCTGATCGTTACGTAACAGAACGAACGCTTTAAGATGGAATCGTTGGAACGGTAGCGACTGCGCTTGCCTACGATCCTCTACTCCGATGTTTGCTAATTTCTCACTCGTAGAAATATAATCTTTCAGGCGTTGCTAATCGTCTTTTATAATTTTACCGATATAAAATTAATGCTTCTAATAAATAACGTCAGGTAAACTTTCAAGAGATCGGATTAACAACAATGATATTAAAGCTAATTTAAATCTTATTTAAACGTCAAGTTAATATCGTACCATTTTGTATTTACGTCATAAAAGCAACGTTGCTTGACGTAAATGTCAACTCTTGAGATTGCACAGCTCGGAGAATGAGAATAACGATCATGACGTATTTCCAGTTTTATTTCGTTACGAGTAACTTTTACGCAACTGTCGTATTTCGGTATTTTATAATGTTATAACTGACAATTCTTAATAATATATGTACAACGAAATAAATCGTTAATTTTGGTCATAGAAAAGCCAAGATAACGGATTAAAAGAGGAAACTAGCTAGTCTATCGCGAATAACCATAATATTAAATATGTAAAGTAATACGTCCCGTTAAATGTTCCGTTATTAGCCAAACGGATGGAAGGCCGGAGAACGTGTCGATGAATGATACGCGAACGAACGATATCCACGCGTGAGATTTCTCTAATAAAAAAAAAAAAAAAAAAAAAAAAAAAAAAAAAAAAAAAAAAAAAAAAAAAAAAAAAAAAAAAAAAAAAAAAAAAAAAAAAAAAAAAAAAAAAAAAAAAAAAAAAAAAAAAAAAAAAAAAAAAAAAAAAAAAAAAAAAAAAAAAAAAAAAAAAAAAAAAAAAAAAAAAAAAAAAAAAAAAAAAAAAAAAAAAAAAAAAAAAAAAAAAAAAAAAAAAAAAAAAAAAAAAAAAAAAAAAAAAAAAAAAAAAAAAAAAAAAAAAAAAAAAAAAAAAAAAAAAAAAAAAAAAAAAAAAAAAAAAAAAAAAAAAAAAAAAAAAAAAAAAAAAAAAAAAAAAAAAAAAAAAAAAAAAAAAAAAAAAAAAAAAAAAAAAAAAAAAAAAAAAAAAAAAATAAAAAAAAAAAAAAAAAAAAAAAAAAATAACAAAAAAATAATAAAATAGAAAATAAAATAATAGAAACGAAATTGTTAAAAGGAGGTTAAGTAATAAGCGGCTTACGATAATTTTACCGGCGTATTTCAAAGCAAAAGTAAAAGATAATAAATAATAATAACAAAGAAATAAAAGGACATTTGCCAATTAGTTCGTTTCTTATCGTTCAACCCTAGTATCGTCGATCTTACTTATTTAGACAATTTTTATGAAACTCTACGCTTTCTTTCATCGAAGAAATTTCGTGGAAGTTATGAAACGTTTTTCGTAAGAAAAGCAAAACGGAACAAATAACAATCTGAAGATAAAGAAAGTAGCTGCGTTAATCTTTGCGTGCTTTTCAGAGTTAACATTGGGAGGGTAATTGCAGCTTTCGTGACAAGAATGTAACGAGCCACTTTTCCTTCGTCATGTAGTCCGGAAATTTCCTTGTTTACGTAACCAAAAACAACTTGTCTCTCCGCGATAAAACTGCATTCGCAACGTTCCAAGAATAAAAATACCCGGTCGGTAACTGTCACCCTGACCTTCCACGGCTACCCACCCATCCCTTCGTTTTCGATCTGTTAACCACCATTCAGCTCGAACGTTGCCGATGATGTGGAATCGTGCGAGGTCAAGGCCACTGGTCGAGACGCAAGAAATCCTATCGAAACGTATATAGAACGTGATTGTTGGCATCGGAAAAAAACGATCGAAACGCAAACA
Organism: Bombus impatiens; assembly: GCF_000188095.3. Classification (NCBI taxonomy): domain Eukaryota; kingdom Metazoa; phylum Arthropoda; class Insecta; order Hymenoptera; family Apidae; genus Bombus; species Bombus impatiens. The sequence continues at coordinate 938,853 of NT_176801.1, read as the reverse complement.
ACCCTAACTATGTTATACGGTAAACATTGCGAAGGTATAGACCGTGAAGATGGAAAATTGTTGAAACATGGACGAGACAAAAGCGAAAATTATAACGAACGCCGCTGGCCTCTCCTCGATCGTGACTCCTCCTAACTTTTACCAGAACAAAATTCCAACGATGACAGGATACGTTTAAGGGTCAAGGTCAGCTGGCCGGCGAGTCCTCTGCGCATCAAGAACGGAGAAGGGGCGGCTTGTAGCGGATCCGTAATTTCGTTGCAACTGCAGTTGAACAGACGCGCTCGTAAATTTCCCGCACGTACTGTGCCGTTATTAATGACTGGTCATTAAAGGCGACGCAGAATCGAGCACGGCTCCTTTACCGTTTGTGCTTTTCAACCGCTTCATCCCCTTTTGGTTTCGTTCGATCATTTCTGTGAACCGTGGTTCAAAGCGTACCAGTGCTGTATCAGTATGTTGTTTATCGGTGGTTTCTAACGATTTTCGGTTTGCATCTTACGATTAGAAAGAAACAACGATTCGAAATTAGAAAATAAAGCTGTTTTAATTAAAATATTATACGTTCGTTCTTTCTTTCTTTCTTTCTCTCTTCCTTCCTTTCTTTCCTTTTTCTTCAAACAATTGTTGAAAACATTTAAAGGATGATCTATAAATATATAGACACACACACGCACGCACGCACGCACGCACAGGTAACGCTTTTCTTTGCGTTTGTTTTTTTCGATAAACAAAATTTAGTTAGTGTTTTAAGTATTTTATGTTTTATGCGTGATATTAATGCATTTTTAACGTAGATAAAAAGAAGATACTTGTTACGTTTATTAATTTATTTTGTTTGTAGTTTGTTTCGCTTGTTATTCATTTCGATCGTTTATTCGTTTAATTGCACGTAATTACGATTGTTGGGGATTTGGTGTTACGACTCTTTACCTAAACCAGACTCTATCCCTCGGGCAAAAGATGTGTAAAGATGGTCACCAGATGTCTAAACACCCTTATTGCGCACTCTCGATAATCATAAATTTTAGCATTTTCATAGATAATTAATTTTACAGATCACGTAAAATCTCATTAATTAGCTCTTGAATTGAACAGTAATAGGAAAGTTGATTTTACAGTAGGTGTGAAAATTCATCGAATGATATTCGGGTTTAGATGACAATTGCTGCCTGGTCTTGTCGAATTCAATTTTATTTACAGCGTGTCGTACATGTCCTGCAACTACGTACAGTCACGGAGTTATCCATTTGGCGGCTCGTAACCCGACAAGTGTTAGTTTCAGTGGAATCTGCAGTCATTTCCAACAGCTTTGTAAACTCGTACTTCTCGATTGTGTAATCGATAGCGCGAACATTCTTCGGTAGCTTCCAACTCCACTACAACGCGATAGAACTTTTACCGATCCGTTCCATCAAGCCCGTACATCTCATTATTCCACCAACTACCAAAACGTATTCGAAATTATACATTTTCCGAGACGCGAACTTTTTATAAATTTAAAAATGTATAAGATTTTGAATAAGCACTCGTTCGGTATCATGCAAATTAGCCTAATAACGAGAACATTCTAATTCATATATAATAATTGTAGAAGAACTATAAGAATCTATAAGGCACAGAAGGTATATGCGTATATCTATGTACCGATGTAGGAAACTTTCTATCTAATTTCTTATCTAATTAAGATTTCCAACAGCGAATCGAATTAGGATTCGTTTTCCATTTCTTTCTAATCGTTTATTCGTCGTACAGTGTTAGTTGAAACGAGAAAAATGAGAAACCAGGATAAAATGAATTTTTTCGGAAACGCAAAAGTTCCAACTCAACTTGCGCTGTATGTGATAACGTAGAACGAAGCGGAAATGGTAAATTTTGAAAATCGTGGTACGAAAAGGAAATGCAATAGCGAGGGATGTACAATTATTATCAAATGGGACGAATGTTCCTCTGTTGCGAGAATAATGAAATAAAAGATAGAGGAGAACTTGCTAAATGGAGGAAAATTGCCAACATCGTTATTTCAATATCTACGTTACGTTTTGCTCGATTATCGCCTCGATTTTCTCGTTATATCCGCCGTATTACAAAATTATTAAGTTATTATTAAGTAAAATTACGATGAACAAGATATTGTACTTATTCCTATTTTTGATGGGAAAAAAGAAATTTGTCCAACTACCGATGTACCGATCAATCCTTTTCAACATCTTTTCAAAATAAGGAAAAGAATGAATAGAAACTTGCATTTACGCCACTTTGGAAAAGATAACGTAAATATAAAGGCGATGAATAACGACGAAACCTTTCACGCGTAAAACGCAATAGAAACAAACTGCTGGAAAAACAAGCGAGAAAGGGGTACGCCAAGGAATCGGCAGATCGATGAATTCGTTTCAACAACTGATACACCATATGTATATATGTAAGAGCGATTCGTCGATCAGAATTTTTCGATAGAAACAGAAAATAAAACTATTTTAGAAATAAACCAACTTTTCGACGGCGACTTTTTACGGACTCGTTTGCGACGACCGCGCGCTTCAGTTTACGCTAATGCTTTTTTCGAGTGACCGACCTTCCGACACCCACGAACAACAGCCATGTTTGGATCAGTGAATAGCACATATGCCTCATCGCTCGCGTTTACAGCGCTTTTCGACTCATTGTCAGCCAGAAACAAAACACCCGTTTCATCGTGCGCGAATACGATTCGCACAATTTTGTTCCAGAGGACTTACGGTGCTTATTATAGGAATATGCACTGATTATCGTCGATTATTTACGTAAATTGGACGGTAAATGGAAGTCGTAAGAGGAGAAATCATCAATTCGTATATAATTGAGACATTTCCTCTACGATACCGAATCTTATAACGTACGAATTTAATTCCACTGAATTTTAATTAGACTGAATTTTATTTCGACACGAGTATATTTTTCTGACGATGATTAAAATTGGAATCTAAGTAGAACATTGTTCTACGTACCAGACAATACAACCATAGTTTGCTGTTAGGCTATCCGGCAATATACTATACTACATGAATATTTTATATATTCTTGCATAGATATTAATTACGTGCAATGTGCGCGTCTTTGCACCTTCCACTTTCCTATAGACTCTTTGCCAACTGAATACGAAATTTCAAGAATGTCTTTACCGCGTTTAAATATCTCATTTTTGTAGGATCCTCGAAATCGGCCAGTCCTTTCATTCGTCTATAATAGCCGGAAGCCGTACGAAGCCGATTGTCATCGTCCAGCATATAAACGAAAATAGCGGAAAACCACGATTTTATTAGGAGACCGCAAAATCCCATTTAATCGGTTCAACCGTTTCGACCGCTTTCAATCGACGACCTTAATTCTATAAACCACAATGCCTGTCGATCAAAATGCGATTGCAAACTTCAACGTTTAGATGTTTTTCATCGATCTCGAGGGCTCGCGCTCATCCCAAAATCGGCATATCTCTGGCTTCATCCTTTCGATCGATTCTGCTTCGTAACAATTTGCGCTACATGCGTTACATGTTGAAACGAAGAAGATCAAAGACGCTAATACAACCATAAAGTTGCTGGATTTCTGCGTTCTTTCCAGTCGATTGCCGCCAATTTCGGGGCGTTCGGATATCGTTATTTGCTTTTCTTTTCCTCGAAAAATGACAAACGATTAATGATAAAAATGATACGAACGTTGTTGATTCTTCGATAGTGTAATAAAATAACGAAGAATTCAAAATAATCAACAAAGATAGAGTACGCCACACGTAGTCACATGTTAGCGTGTAAGTGGATGCGGCATGGAAATAGCGAGAGAAGGCTGCATCGAGGCCGCTCTGCCCTTCTCTAACCAGCCATGCACGATACTCGCGCGCCGTTCGTTGATCCGTGTTATCGTTCGAGACCTGTAACGGGTCGAAACGGGCAAGGATTTACGACATTGCCGCCGAGCGGGCCCCAAGAGGGCTGCCTAGGCCCGACAAACTCTCCAACGATCAACAAAGTCATAAATTATTCGATAAGAGAAGCAAACTTTTTGCTCTTAACCTTCACCCCCATGTCGAGCGATCAACCGCGGGGCAGATGCGAAGAATCACTCGTCGATAGCTGTTGTCTTCCGTCTTACAAGAAGCAAGAATCGTGTTTTAGTAGCGTACAGGCCGTCTACCGTCTTACGAAGTTCAAGGATCGTGGTCCGACCTTTATTATGCCGGGTACGACATAAAATCGCGATATTCTATCATATCTACGAGGGACAGTCCCTCGATAGTCACGCACTTTGCGATCTGTCTGTCTGGTCTGCAACTCCTTTCCTCCGTCAATCTGCCCACAGCCGCCAGTGTTCCGACGCGTACAATTATACTCGCGTAGTTACTCTACGAGCCTTCTACTTTATTTACTCTACGTCGTTAGACTTCCTATTCCCATGTCGCTCCTTCAGTTTCTATCTATGTTACAGCTATGTCGATATTCGATGCATTGCTGGCGATTCTTTTCGACCGTGTCTTTGCATCGCCATTGCAAAGCTTTGCAAGAACGAGAAAGGAAGCAACGGATTTTAAGCTGTAATGCCGCGTGCAGAGTTACTGCGGCTCGTGCCAGAAATGGCGAATGTCGAAGAAAGAAAATCCAGTTTCCGGGTAACCGCGCCTTCCTCGATCCCCGTCTCACTCTATGTCGTGTCACGTCAGTGTTGTTCGACAACTGGAAACCACGCTCTTTAAGAAACTCGTTCACGCACACACCACCGCAAGATTATGCCATAATTTTCGCGAAAATGTTTGGAGCTCGCCTTTCTTAGATCCATTATCACGTTATTATACTATTGAAATATTTCTTCTTTCGATTAACCACTTTGGTTGATCGTCGTACGAGCCGCTATAATGGATTCGATATCATGGGTTAATTTTTCTAATCGTTACAAAGGTTCGATTCGTTTAAAACGTTTTCACGCAGACTATGCCCGAAGAAACCTGTTATATATTTCGTGCTATTTTCTAGGGTAACGTGGATGGTAAAAAAGAAAGAACCGAAGAAACCATGATTGTTACGAAGCGAATGATTTCTCTGAGATGACAAGCAAATGTTTCCATTTTAGCGATGGAAACGGGAACAGGAAGCGGAAGCGGAAGCGGAAGCGGAACTAACGTCACCTACGCTAAAACGTTATACGTGTAATAGTGCAAACTCACCGGTTTCGGCCGCCGCTTGAAGCAGCATCTGCTGATGATGGTGTTGTCTGGTCGAGGACCTGTGATGATGCACGCTGTTTAGCACGATGTTGCTGGACGTCCTGCTGAGCGCCTTTCTCTGTCTGACAGCCTCCTTGTAGATCTTACAGTACATCACTATCATCACCAAGCCAGGGATCCAGAAGGAGACGCACGAGCTGATCACAGCGTACGGCCGGTTCACCACAAACGAGCAGACCTGCAACGACACGGATACGCTGTATCGGCCGCTCTACGATCCCTCGCGATTTTACCCTGATCGATACGCGATTTTGTCCTGACCACGCCTGACAACGAAACGATCGTTTCAAGGTGCACAGCCGACCACGAACTGTGTTATCCGAGACTCGACGAGGACGAGCGAACTTTCGAAGAAATTTTCATCGCGTCTTTCGTACAGTACAGCGAACGAAAGCTGGATTTTTTAAGGAGCGAAGCGGAAAGTGATACTACTCTTGTAACAAAATCAATTATTCGTTAAATCCGTTCGCGAATCCGGTTAAAGTTGCTAACCGAACGACAGAAATATCGCGGTTTTCTTTAAGCGAAACAACGTATGCTGTCACACTGTTTTATGCATAAGTGGACTTTATACGGAAATGCTGCAACGATTCGCGTGTTCTCAGCAGTGACTATTCCCCGGAGTCAGAACACTTATGACTCCCGAGGCTTTCGCCTATGTCGTCTATGTAATCAACGCTAGAGCCTACAAACTACAGCATCCAGGTTGCAGCTCCCGTGGGACGACGGGATTGACGAACAGGATAAATTACACGGTGGCCTATTAACTCGTTATCTAGGAAAGACGAGTGAACTCGTTATCCGGCTTACCAATATCCTGAGGTTAGAACTCGACGACTTAAAGCGAAACTTAAACGATGTAAGTGCTAGGAGCGAAGATTTTCCGATAGAAACGAGGAATGAATAATTTTCTGAGAGTTTGTTGTAAAAAGCTGTATTAGATTAGTTAAATCTATCGATCGATGTAACGTGTTTTCAGCTTGCTCAACGACAGTTGAACGATAGCAGCAGCTGCCACCGACAATCGTAGTTCTATCTTGCAACAGTCTTACACGCTTGTATAATGTAACCAATCGTAGAAAATTATATTTAGCATAGAATTTATATGCTTCTCGACAAAAGTATCGTTGTATTTTCTTTATAGTTACTTTCTCGTTGAAACAATTATTTTTCTATTCTTTTAACACCCGTATCGTTTAGCATTACAACTTCTCGGTCGTCTTTATCGGATATAGCTGGTTGTCGCGTATTATTTTATTCAAAGAGCTGCAACTTATCTTTCTCTTAATCGGCACGATAACTATTCTCGAGGCAACGTCTAACGTGCCAAAGTGCAACATTTTTCTTCGTACGTATTAGCTTGACCAAATTAGCGCGAAACAAGGAGAACATTTGGCTTTCGCAAAATTCGAACGAACAAAATACAGTTTGAATCGTACATTTTGAAACCAATTGGATTTAGCGTTTCGCAATATTTCAACAAACGTTTCCGTGTTTTCTTAATACTTTGAAACATGATTTAACAGCTAACAAAAGATCGGTAAAATACTACTGTGCGAGTCGTAGCGCGCGTTTTATAATACATACGCATAAACGAAAGTTTGCAATTTACGTTATGACGTGTATCAGGGAAGCAAAGAAAAATAAAATTTCCCCATTCGAAGGTAAGCCGAACCTTAGATCGTCTTTTCGGTATTGGCATATCGGAAACATTGGCAAGCGGTTATCGATGAAAAATGTATGGCAACGCGCGAAACATAATGGTGGAGAAAGACTATTCGATCGCTTAGTTTTGATTTTTTTACCAAGAGCTAAAGCTACATTTTTGATTCAATTTTGCCTGACGATGGCAGTTTCCGTCGTGCATGACAGAATTTATGCTAAAACCTGCGGTATAACGAGATGAAACCTTTCCCCGCGCTTACGTAAACTTCATTTTGAAACAATGTATCGTATTATTCTTAAGTTGCATTAAAATCGTGTAATAACGAAGCCAATCTCCGACTAATCGCGCTTCGAGTTAGCGTTAATTAAAGAAAATACGCTATTTTAATCTTTGGGTAGACGGTTAACGAGAGGGATCGTATTTGCGCTAACCTTATTAAACAACGTTGTTACTCGGAATTATGAATCGTTGCAGCCCGGAATAATTGCAACTGGTTGAAAAATAAATTGTAATTATTTAAAAATTTGATTTTTCGCACAACAGCTCGATGGTTCCATTTTGCTCGCACAATTTGAACAGTATTAGCAGTTTCAGCTAATAGAGATGTTTATAATGCAGGAAGGAAATTGATGGATGCATAATTGAAGGATATATAATCGCACGATACAATTTCGTTTGTAAATATTTATTTGTTCTTCAAATAAGCAATCGAATAGTTAAATAACTATGTGAAAGCAAACTCCGATTCCGCGATTCTCCATGCGCACTGACCCGCCAATTCCTGAATTAATTTCGAGAAACAGCGATCTTACAAATTTCCAACTGTTCGGTTCCTTAAATAATCGTGGACAGAGTTATCGAGCGATCATGCGCGATTCTCTGATTGAATCGAGATTTTAATAATTGTATAGAAAACGTTAGAGGTATTAATGTTTAAAGACGATAACGATAACAAGGAATCCGGTATACGTATCGATTCTGTCATGTAATCAGAAATGTTTGAGTGCGTAGAGCATTGAAAAGTTTAGCGCTCCACGAAACCGGAAACTGCAATTTAATACTGGCGGTAGGAATTCTCCCGTCCAATTATACTACAACTGCAAATGGAGCATCGACTCCTCGATATCACGGTGGTTTATTTTTATTACAGCCGGCTGAAGATACTCTTAAATTGGATTTGTCCAGCCAGCCAGCCAGCCAGTCAGCCAGCCAGCCAGTCAGCTAGCGAAACAGGCATGGACACTCGACATTTTTATCACGAATACGGGAATCGTTGCATTAGATTAACGAACGATTCTATTTTTATAATGCAATTTCCATCCGAGAAGCGTTGCTTTACCCGAATAATCTCAACCTTAAACGCGATACGATCGTTCGAATAATAGCGAGTAGAGATTTCCATTTATAACGATCGCGTAAGAAAACGGTTACGCCTCGAGAAAATGAAAGATAACAAACGATACAATCAGTCATACGAGAGTTTAAAAATGGAGCGATTTCTTTTTTCAACGACACGCACCTAGTTAACGTAAGACATTGTATAATCGGTTGTTGCGTTGGATACTTTTAGTTCTGTGCGTTTTTTCCACCTAAAAACTTTTCGTAATTGTTTCGTAAATCACGACTAACGATCGTACAATCGTTTCGACTGTAATCTTAGATCGTAATCTAATGTTAGAAACTGCGTTAGATATAGCTGCTGACGATCTAAAAAGGAGGCACAGCATCGTTTTCGATAACCTGTGACCGATGGAAGAATATACGGGTTGTAAACTTGTTGGCAAAGCCACGAATAAACGAGCTGAGAGCAAACGACGATTGATCCTTCGTGCTGTAAATTCGATATTCCGGCATTGAATCGCCGCAACTTTTGAATTTACGATGGCCGTTCACGACGGTGTTCCCATGATGCATCGACCGCTATACATAACCAAATTAGCCAATCAAGGAAACAATAGTGCAAGTTACGTGGAGGACCACGTCAAGGACGTGATTGGTCGATTTGACCGTAACGTATGCGTATGCAAATTGGGGAAAAGCCTCTTGCGCAAATCCTCTTATCCCCGAGGAATTATAGTCGGTATTCACAATTTCCTATGGAGGTTAGAACGCTTATTAGACACGTTACGGAATCTAGTTGTTAACCGGAACATTCATCTTGCATTATGCGAATGAACGATCGTTGTAGAAAATGTATTACTTTCGCGCATTATCCTTATACAAAACTCGTCGTTGTTGATGTTTCGCAAACTTATTAAGTTTATCGCGTCTAACGATTGTACAAGAGTTTAGAAAACAGGAAAAATTTCCTGGTCGGAGAGAGTATAAAGATTTTAATCGAGAAATATCTCGAACGGATAATGTGATTTTTTCTTTTTTTTTTTTTTTTTGAAAAATAAAAAATGAAATATATCGATCGTATTGAAATATACGAGAAAGGATTGAAAAATATGAGAATCCGAAAGAACGATGTTCGTAGCATAGTAATGGAAGAATCGAGGGATCGTTAAGAATATCGAGCTTACCTGCGGATTCTTCGCCATATAATCCAGATGTTCCTGCGTGGTGTACCAACCCATGAAGATCGGTATGAAGCTGATCAAAGCCGGCAAAATCCATGCACTACCCAGCATACATCCCACCGTCCCTTGTCTCATGATCACTGTATACTCGAGCGGGCTGACAATAGCGTAATATCTATCCACGCTGATGCAGCACAGGTGAAGTATCGAGGCCGTGGAGAAGTAAACGTCCAACGAGTTCCACACGTCGCACATGAACCGACCGAACAACCATTTGCCTCCGGACAATTCAGCCGAGGCGTTAAACGTCATCGCGCACATGGCCACCAAGAGGTCAGCCGCTGCCAAGCTCACCACGTAACAGTTCGTTACCACGCGCAATCTTCTGTGCCTTCTCACGCTGGCGATCACCAAAGCGTTACCTAGCACTGCCGTCGTGATGATGCTGCCCATAATGATACCCTTGATCACAACTACGAACACGTTCACGTTCTCGGGTAGATTTTCAACCGTTGGATTCTCAACAGGAACTGACGTCACGTTATTCGGCGCGGTGCCCGATGCAGCGCTGGTGTTGCTGGAAGATGTCGGTGTCGGATCTACTCGGCTAGGTAGACTCGTCGTCACCGCTGCCATTACGTTCAACATGGTGGACCACGCGTCTGACGATCCCCGGCTACTTCACTCGGTCATGGCCGTGGAGAATGCCGCCTGCACACACGCGGATCATGCTAGCCTCTTATCCGAATTTAGCCTTACGATACCTTATCGCAATATAGCCTATAATCTGTCAACTTAGGACAGAGATACCGTGTATTCCGTCGAGCTGTTCGGCTGCTTTAGCTTCTGCTTCTGCTTCTGTTTCTGTTTCCGCTTTTGCTTCCGCTTTTGCTACCGTCGATTAAACTGGTCCTGCCTTTCTCTACTTCGATCTGAGGCCGATGGATACATAGACAATATGGAAGAGAGTGTTCGTATCGATTCTGCGCTTTCGGCGAATCGATCAACGGTACGTGAATTTTCTCGGCTTTCTTTCGCTTCTCTTGGTTAAGCGTACAACGCTCGTTTTATCATGGAGCGTTTAAGAGCGTCGATATCGATTTCGTTATTCGGGATATTCCTCGATGGATAGTAGACGCACCTTCTGGGCCCTCGAGTGAGATCTTCTTTGGGCAGCAGGTGTTTTTATACGATTACCAGTACGACAGAGAATCCTGCTCAATGGCTGTGTACTCGTGCCGATCGACCACGATCGTTGAATCCAGTCCATCGTTGACCAAAGTGTTCTCCAGCGTTCTTCGTTGCAAGAGTTTCGTTCGAACGTCTCCGTTTCCTTAGCGAAGCGTCATTTTCTCGTCGAGTTCGATTTCGTCGACGTTTAATTTCACGACGATCACATGCGGTCCATTGTACAACGTTAGAATTCGCGTTACACAGGTCGTGAGAACTTGTCGAGTTAAACGATGGCTGGAACAAGGTTTTATCCTGATTCGCAGCCTAGTTCCTGCAATTCAGAGATATACGATCGATAAATTACAGTCGAACAGTTATGATTTCGACTAGTTTGCTAATTGTTTCGTCTATGTCTAGCGAAGTCTAGAACGATGAAAAGTTTTGGATAAAATTCGGAATAAATTATACGAGGTTTCAGGCTACAAGCAACGCCATATTCGAAACATTTCTTAATTGCCATATATAATATATTACCAAATATTCGATGGACATGAAGAAAATTATTTAATAAGTAAGATATCTTACAAAGTTATTCAAATTATTCTTATTTCTCTGCACAGATTGCCCATGTAAAATTATCTAAATTAAATGTCCTAATATCCTTAACAACTCCTTCTTTCGCTCGAGATCTTCTCGATTTGGTTCTCTTAATTTCTTAGTGGAACATACTTTCGCTACAAATACTACTATTAAAAACTCATACGTGGGCTCGTACGTGAGCTGGTTCGACAGTTCTAATCGCAAACATCTCCTCCGCTACTAAATTTCATATTCTCGTATCAACGTTTCAGACAAAATAAAATTTCCACTCACGAAGGTTCCACTGTTCTTACGGGCATAGCGATTTTAGGATTTTGCGATAAAGATTTTCTTTCGATCGTTGTTGGCTGTTTCGAAATCAAAATCTAGAAACAAATACTTGTTGCGTTAATCGACATTTATTCGAATTAACAATAGAGGAATATACGTTTGCGGTGAATTTGTAGAAAAGCTACTGTCTTCCACATCATATATTGTATATAAATATCTCAGCTTTTTTTCTATTTTATTAATAACGTTAATTGATTTTATAAACTGGACGAAGCGAGTGATATTTCGATGTTTTCAATGTTTGATAAATTAATTTGACGAAGTAATGCCTGGAAAACGGAATTTCACAGAATTCTGTCTAGATCGAAGGAAAGCGGGAAATATTTTTCAATTTGATCGAAATTGTCCAACAGCAAAAGAATCGCATCTTATTTGATGACTTTTCTAAATAAAAAGAACCTACTTATTTTCTCGTTCTATCGAACGAAGAAAACTGACGCAAAATTCGAAACGAGTAGCAATATCGATCGGTTACTTTGACTCTATGAAACTATAGCGTGAAAATTTGTTCCGTGGACTTGTACATTTTTATAAAAAAGAATGACGCTTTTAACGTAAATCCGACATGAAAAGTCATAATAGAAACGATTCACGTTCAATTTCTATAAATCAGTTTATTCAACGTATGTTTTTACGTTTCTTTTTTCTATGGAAAATATCATAGAAGTAAATAAGTTCGAAAAATCTAATTTCAAAACACGATAATTCGACGAAACCTTTAATTCGATAGAACAAAGCAAATGCGTGTAAACGTGAAAATATGTTACCACGTGTATCGTGTATTTATCTGATTTTGATCCGAACCCTTAGACCGTATCCAGTTTGCAGAAGAATCGCGATATTCCCGGATGGATAAACGTTGACCCACTGCCAGGCAAAATCTTCGTCGTTCTAACGTTTAATTTCCTAACGCCGTGGCAACGTATGGTAAGATGAATCGTCCTATTTACGTCGGAACAAAGACGTATCGGCCCCTTTAGGTGTGAGAAAGCAATCCAAGGTATGAATGCCGAGTTGCACGGTGCAACAGCTGCCAATTCCATGTAAACGACAAGTTCACCGTTCCTGGACTCTCGGTTACTGATTGCATCGATGAGAAATCGCCCTATCTCGAGGATTTAGCTGCGAAACGGAGACGCTATAGCCGAGGAAAAGTCGGTTTGATATCTGGTCGAGCCGTAGCTTCTAGTTAAAAAGCGATTGCGCCAAGATGGAGCTATTTGCGAAGAAGATTACGAGAGGGCCGTCGGAATTACGTGACGCCCGGCATGGCGATGAAATACTTTTCCTCGTCGCTGTGGGACGAGGAGGCGCTTCGTTCCGCGTGTCAGCGAATATAACGAAGGAGGGAGGCGAATTCCGGGCCGCTGTCCTTTAATTACAAACGACATGGCCATGGACCATCCATCCCATCCATAGGCTCGTGTTAAGCTGGGAACCGGGTTAACGTCCTCCAAACAACAGTTAACGGCGAGGAATTACGTTGTACGAAAAGTTTTCGACGTCGAGAGGAATTCTTTCGTCGTGCGACGATTGCACACTTTGGATAGGTACCAAGTTTAGTTGAACACGGCTCGTTCGCGCAAAAATCTAAATATCAATTTCAATTACTTAGCGAGTAGTCGCTGTACTATAAGGATATATAAGAAGTAAAACTCGAGTATAGAATATCGCTACTAGTTCGATCAAAGTTCATCGATAACCATCCACGCAAATTACTGCCGCAAATGCATTTAAATATTCGATTATCTTGTTACGCGTTAATAATCACACGACGTTAATAATCATACGTAGAATACGAACAGATCGATAGCTGCATATGTTGATACACGTGGATCCGTGTATCGAAAACTACATAGATCGAGACACCGATGTGTACACGAACTGTACATCGACGCGTATCTACGCGCGATACAGCGCGTGGAACAGCGCTCTATCTCTATTAGAAGATATAAATCCCTTTCAATTGCGAAACTGATATCAACGAGTATCAAGAATTGCGTGAAGTTTGGCTTATATCGGAAACCATGGCTGTAAACGATTCCAACGGTCTTCGACAACGTTCAAAAGCCCGTTCGTGGACTCAAACTCGGTCAAACTTTTAATCGATGCGGTTATAAATCGTGAAAAATGCAATCTCGCGACCGTAGGATCAGACCGTTGTCCGGCGGGCCAAGAGGGGTCGAAGCGAACAGAGATGGAGCGTGGAAACTGAACGAAACGCGTCACTCACACGACACGTGGACACGAGGACACGAGGGCACGAGAAAAGAAACGAGACGAAATGTGTGCCGATCGATAAAAGTTATTCGCGATATAGAAGGGTTAGATCGTGGAACAATTTCACCGATGGCCACGTTCCACGATGGCCAATGCCGAAGCCCTCGTCTAGATTCGCGACCTTTACGCGTTTTACCTCCTGCTAACCTACGTTCCACTCGGACCGATTCCCCCCCGCTAGACGTGGTTGCGCCTGATCCTCGAAGCATCGACCGGCATATAGCGGATCAGAGTTCTTCTCGTCAGAGAGCTTGTGATCGTCGGTTTAATCGTTTCGAGGTTCGATTCGTTATTTTTCCCAACGACCACGCGAATAAATCAACGTTTGCCTTTACACGAGCGAATACTTTGAAGAAAAATTAAATTCCCGATCTGAACGATATGAACGGTATTTCGAAATCTAGAAATCTAGAATTAGAGTATCTAGAAATAATTTTTACCCTAATTTGTATAGAGAAATTATAGGTTATCCGATAGAGAAATTGCCATAACCGTCTTCTAATAATATATATATTGAATTATTTTTCTTCGCAGAATTTGCACATCTTGTTTTAATGGATAATAATTCGATTACTTTATACCTGTCCCTATACTATTCCTGCAAGTATAGAGAGAAATCGCGGCACGTTATTCAAAAATAGTCAATGTAATCCAATTTGTTGGTTGCGAGGCGTTCGAAACTTGTTTACAAAGTTTTCTAATTAAAAAAATCTAGAGTTTCTTTCATCATCCACTATCACCTGCTGCTCGATTGACTCGTAAAGCTGGATGATGGTACACGGTACACGGTATGGCACGGTACGTAGAATGTGATGAATTGATTTTCAGATAAAGCGCGATTGCTTCTGATAGATGGGATATGGAGATGAGTAAAATTAATGGGTTAAATGGATATGTAGATACAGGCCAAGTTTCGGGCTAGAGAATGTAACGTACAATTAGAATTACTAGATCATTCTCGTACGATGTTGGAGAAATTTCGAGAGACTACCGTTGATGCGATACGCATCCGTGGCGCTTTCGTCGCATAATATAATTAATTCTTAAATTCCTCGAGTTTTACTAGCTAGTGTAATTAGCCAAATTAGATACAGTTAGCCAAGTTAAATATAGTAATTACAGTAGTAATTACAATAAACTGGAAAGTACGATAAGATATTGCAATTTTCTTAGTAAAATATTTTCAGCGAAAAGAAGAACGTCTAAATTAACTGAAACCGAACTGATGACGAAACAACGGGAAAAATGAGAGAAAATCGTGAAATTAAAAAGTACAGGTGATCTGGTTTTCTTGGAAAGACAGGGAAAATGAAAAAATGGAGTAAACTGCGGAAACAGAACATAATCGTCGTATGCTTCTTCCGGATTCAGCGGGCATACGTATATATATAGCAAACGGCACAATTTACTCCAAATCCATTTTTTTTCTTTCTTGCGGGAAAAATAGGGTGGCTGCTGGTTAGACGAAATGAACAGGATGTTAATTAACGTCGACCTAGCGAAAATTCAATTTCAATTTTAAAGCATTCGAGCCCAAGGCTCGAATTTACTTCTGCGAGTGAAAACGACGCGGGGCGAAACAGCATTTCACTCCGTTCCGTTTTAATCCAAGATAGACGTTCCAGTTCTTTTCCATTTTCCTTTTCGTACGATTACAACCGTACAACTTTGAATCTTGCGAAAAAAGCAAAGTAGAACGTTTCTACGTACAACGTGTACACTGGCTTTTCCATCGGATGACGTGTTCCACCGTATAGACGTAAGCAAGAAAAGTCTGTTATACGTGTAAGGTGTTCTGGCAACTGATGCCGCAATGGAGAGAAGAGTTATTTACGTTACAGTTACGTTACATTCGCATATAATTCCAACATACATTAGTTTGTTGAATAATTTGTTATGCGATAGATAGTAGACGTAGATATTCGACCGATGCGGCAACTGATTTTAATCTGTTGCGTACGTTACGTAGTCCTATGCACGTTACGTATGCCGGATCGTAAAAGAGAATGATGAAATAATATTAAATTTCGCAAATCGCGCATATTCGTTATACGATCGCAGAAAGAATGCCACAAATCTTCCAGTACTATTTCGGACGAAAGGTACGCCAAATAAAAGTGTATATAAATGAACGAAACGAATAATAAAGTATAGAGACGGATTGGATTGTTACTTCGATGGATCGATCTAGTCGAACATCTATGATCTTACTTTCAAATGTTAAAACACGTAAATGCGGGATATTCGAAGGTTGCGGACGCTCGTTAGGAAATTTGAAAGCAGAAGGAGAATTCGTAATACGAATGTTTTGTAAATACAGAAACGAATATTACCATCTCTGCTAAATAGCAATCGAGTTTCCGTGAAACGTAACCTCTGTATTGGAATTGACTCGATCGAGATTGAAATTCATCTCATCCCTATTCATCGCGCATATTAATTGCAGTACTTTGATAAATGTCTAGCGATTTAAAATTGGACCATCATGGAGATTAAAGCGTTATTTTCTCTTCGTTGCAATTTTTTTCAAACCTCGTATCGCTACAACTACCAAAGTGATCGACACGATCGATGCTTAATCCTTCGTAAAAATGTTGTACATATGAAAATGTGCGTTGTAAAGAAATACTTTAGTCGTTTAGTTATTTTAGAGCTATTAGAACAAAGTTTCGAACAAATGTTTGTATATACCGCGTAGGTGCTGTAAGCGTGACGCTGGCGTTCATTCACAGACACATTTGCTCCTACGAATAAAGTAAAATAAAATCTTCGAACAACGGGTTTGTCAAATTTGTCATTGTGTGTCGGATACCGGTAATATCGGCGGATCCCTTAGAAGTATTTGGCAGTATTAGCAAGTCCTATAATGTTAGTAGAATAGCGTGCAATTATACCCAGCATTTTTATGCAAGTTACGCTTTAAAAAGGTTTCGGTACTCTGCAGAAGACTTACGATACATTTATGTCTTATTTGTCTGTACTTATCGTTATTTGTACTTCTTCCACCTTTGTAAAAGGATTAGTTAGCTGTGTAAGATAATTAACATAATCAGCCATAGAGTAATTTGTGGAAATTTAGTTGTCGAAGAAACGCAGGTTCCTTTCGCTATCCTTTCGCTATCCTTTCGCTATCCTTTCGCTATAGTAGTAAAAAGAACGTTAATTTGGAAACGAGCCTGTATTTTTACTCTTATCTACAAAGTCTCGGAGACTTATTAAAAAGCTAGAAGTAACACGTGCATTTCTTCCAAGCAACTAAAGACATCTTCGTCTCGTTCGTAGCGCATAAATACATAGGAGGAAAAATCGAGGATCAATGACACTTAACCTGGAAACCTATACACCCGCCACAAACTATTGACAGCCATTAGCAACGAAAGGTCTTCTTAAAACGGCGAGCACAGTCGTTTTGTGCATAGATTGCTGTTCAAACGAGGCACATTCTCGACAGAATCTCGCCGGAAGAAAGAAAAAACATCGAACAGCTAATCCCTTTCTAAACTAACTGAACTAATTAACTAAAAAATAAATATATTTGCTTTTGGCAAAATAGTAATTTGACGATTTATCGTTTATTAAATTTGGAAATTTAATCCAAGTACAGGCCCGTGTACTTTGATTAAATCCGTGCACTAATTTCATACGAAAACGTATCGTTACATATCGTATCGTGTAAATTTTTCATTTTACTCTATTTGTCGATTAGACGGACAAATAATTGCAAATATCACGTTTCAGTTATACGTATAAATAACGCAAGTTTCTCTTGAATTCAAGCGCTTTATACGATACGTTATTCGTTCATTTCATTCTTTAATATCGCTGATAATTTCTACTTTAATATTCGGCAATGAAGAATTAATCAAAGTATCGTATATCTATCATAGGTGTTTGCTCGATGCTGAAAAGCATTGTTACGTTCCACCAATTTTATTTTATATCTTATGCGCTAATTAGAAAGGCGAGTGTGACTGAAAATAACATGTTTCACCGAAATAAACACACATAAATATGGTAAATTTTTCTTAAATTGACAAGTTTCGTACGATATTTTATGTTATCTTGGGTTATCGATCATTAACGCCCTAACATTTATCAATGGAAAATTATATTAATGGAATCTTATCTGTATATTCCTTAATTATATTAAATTAATATTAATTAAACTAATTGTATACTAATTATATACTATGAAATGTTGTATACATTTGATCTGTAACGTTATCTGTCAAGCGCGAAGAAAAGAAAAACAAATATTGTATCTTCATATTGTATCTTCTCATACATGGATCTCGTACACTCGGATACATGGAAATGTAAGCAAATTTTTCTTCTATTAAAATAACTTATCCGAAATATTTTTGCATGTTTTGTTTATCGTTAATTTCGCGTTTCTTTATTAGCCTTTTGTTTTTGCCTATTTCATACGTTTTAATTCTTTTCGTCCGCTTTATTTAGTATTTTTCAAAAAATTGGGAAAGCATCGACGCGGCATTGACACGAGACTAAAGTGGCATTCAGAAACGGATAAAGGGAATGGTACAAAGCCGATTGAAATTTCCAACTAGCGGTTAAAGTATAAAGTTAACAGCCGCGCCGTTAATAAACAAGGTTTATTCGCGTTTCAAAGCACTGCGAAAACTAACTTAACACTAGAAAATTTGTTGCTCCGTTTGCGTTATCGAACGAAAGTGCAGCAAGTATTTATTTCGTGCTTTATACGCAAAGATAATACACGATAGGCGACAAAATAAAATAACCGGACAACCTGTAAAATCATCGCCGCGTGTTTCACATGTTTTTCGAAATGACAATCCCCGAGTGGAGAATCGTGGTGTTTTACACGTGCAAAAAATAAGAAATTTCCCCTTTGAACGTAAAACTTTGAATGTAGAATTTTCGAACAGCGTTTGCGTTTCTCCGTTTGTGTACTTGGAAGGTCGAGCATCTAAAAATTATAATCCTTTCATATTTTATCCGACTGCGACACCAAGGCATTCAGAAAGGAAAGATATATCGTGTTTTACGAGTATCGGTGGCAGAGCAACTGAACCAACTTTGTCCCGCTTATACCGGCCAACAGAAATCTATAAAACAAGCGTCCCATAATTCATCGGCTGCGAAATATATATTACGAAGAAGAAGCACGTTAGAATTATATTATATTATATTATATTATATTATATTATTAGATGTTGCGTGTATTAATTAAAATTGCCGAAATTCAAAGGTATACGATAATAGACTCGCGGTTACTATGCTTGCAAGGTATCGATAGCTTTACAATTACATTCTGCATAATCGTTAATAGCATGTTTGAAAATGTTCACCGTTTCTATCGATAGAAAGGCGACAGCGATACGAGATTGAACTTATCGTCCTATGATTTTATTCCTAAAATTTGTTAATTAAGTTTGTTAATATAATAAAACGAAGGTTTTCATTTTATTATATCTGGATGATCCGATCAAATCCTCGCGTTATTTAACCACACGTGTTAATACTCTTTTATAACGTTATCCACCGATAAAAGTTCTACGGCTTAAATAAAATAGAAATAATATTGCAGGTCAAAGTACATATGGTCCTTTTTGTACCCATTTCCTATTTCCTATTTTAATTATAATCGTTTGATACAATTTCAGACAAACGATGATTATATAACATTTTTACTTGATCATGCCTGTAAAATACGCTGACGGAGAATCTGGCTGTCAAACGGCAAGACATACCGTATAAATTGGAATAATTCGAGAAATTAATTAATGTGTTTTATTTTTCCAACTTTATATATTCTCGACTTGAAAATTTTATAAGAGACATCGCGTTTGTTGAAGAAGACGAAAGAAAAAGTAGCCAGGAGATTGGTTCGGTCCTTATCTACCAAGGGATACGGCACCAACCTGAAGTAGCCTCGAAGGATTAAGACACGATAAACCCTTAAGTACACGACCGGCAAATCCTTCGATGCTGGTATTACACGCCAGAGTACAAACGTCCGCGTTTATCCATTTATTATCAATAAATCTCGGAAAGATGGTAAATTAAACTGATTATCAATTGGAATTTGTCGACAATTTCGAAAGATTCGAAAATTTTGTAATTTAACGAGATTATAAAGAGATTATTTAATTTATCTGTGCAAGAATGTTCGTGTTAGGACTCGGAGCCGTTATTTTCTCCATCAATTTTTAAATCGGTGTATTCACCTGCGTAGAAAAATATTCACGTTAGAACGAGCAATCCACTAACTTCTGCAGCCTGTGAAAAAGAAAAAAAAGGGGAAAAAGTAAGAGGAAGGAGAAGAATAATTTATGGAGCAACTTGCGAAATC
The DNA here is from genome assembly GCF_000188095.3 of Bombus impatiens. Taxonomy (NCBI): domain Eukaryota; kingdom Metazoa; phylum Arthropoda; class Insecta; order Hymenoptera; family Apidae; genus Bombus; species Bombus impatiens. The sequence goes on along the minus strand of NT_176801.1, from coordinate 918,691 downwards.
CATCCCCTTCGCGAGGAACACGTTAGTTACGTTTGGAAGAAAATATTTCCGTTACGACAGCGACCCAAATAAAAATGATCGTTCCGACACTTTGCCAAATAATCGTTGAAACGATCCCTGATAAACAATCCCTGTATAATAAATACATTATCGATCCCGGCGAGAAAATATTTACGCTAACGCATTGTACCAACAGTTTGTTTGTGTCTTTATCTCGCGAAGAACCCGCTAGTCGATAACGAATAAAAATCACGAGCCCAAAGCCTCTTGCGAACATCGCTTAAGACTCGAAGCAACCTGGAAAACTCACCCTCTCGACGATATACACCGGCGTTACCTCTGCAGAGGAACGTCCACGTCAAAGTCGTCAGCTTTTCAACGCCACAGAAACGATACCGAGATCCAAACACCGATAAGAACACCCTTCGAAAGCCACCTTCCCGAGATGAACATCCCCAAACACTTTTACCGCGTTTCAACCGGAAACTGACCTTCCCGCCGACGTTTGTCGTTCGCTTCGACATCGGCCAACCGCACGGTCATCCTCTTCGACCGGAACGACGAAGAACGAATACTCGAGCAGAAAAGCGGCCATTTGGACTTTGTTAGTTCTGTTTGGCCGCGAACCACCGTGTATCTACGAACGATATATAAACATAAACGTGGAACCTTTCCACTTGGGATTTGAAACTCACGCGTAAACACGAGGTCATCGGGTGTGTGAACGGGTCGCGTTAAAGTTGAACCGTTGCGGCACTAAGAGTAGGGGCGACGGTACTTTTTCATTCATCGTTTCGAGCACACTGTGTAGAAACGCGATCACGGATAGTACCACGAGGCCAACCGCTTGTTTCAACGGGTCAGGGCGCACTGTCCGCTTCGGGAAGACACCGATCGCTTCGAGCAGTGGCCGTGGAAGGCGCCACCGACGTCGAAAACAACCCACCCACCCCC
>NT_176801.1:911784-916924 GCF_000188095.3 Bombus impatiens | reverse complement strand
GGAGGCCGTGGTAGAGGGATTCTGGCACCCTCTTCACAGCGATAAGCGTCGCGTTGGCAAGTGCAAGGTTAATTGGCAAAAGCGAGCGAGATGATTTTTCTTCGGCGATCGAGTTTAACTGGATGCCGTCCAAGAGGAGAGGCGTTTTTGAACGGTGTTTCTTTGTACGCGATGGCTTACGGAGACATTCGATTGATAACGATTAGCGAAAATATACCGAAAACATAGAATAAAACTGTTTCGTTCAAGGCCTCGTTTTAAAGAAGATAAAGTTGGAGCGTATTTAATGGACCTTGAACTTTTATCGACAGATTACCGATAACACGGGCCCTCCATTTTTAGTTAATTTATAGAATTGTATATAAAGCGGCCTGAAATAGGAATCGGTAGGGACTGATCGCTGCCTACCGTCAATTTTTCCAATCTCCCTGTATTCGATGTTTATCTGACCTGTATCTCCTGTATTCGATGTTTAAAATCGATTTGAAATCGCCCCGTTGCTTTTCATTCTGCGGACTTTAGTGGCCGACGAACGCGTACAGGAATTAAAACTACCTGCTTCGTTCTTTTACTTCGTTCGTTTCTTTCCCTGGAAAACTAGCTGATCCGACTAATCGCAGACTTGTACTACTGAAACTGGTCAACTTGTGCTAGATATAAGGAAAAAGACGAGGCTGTGTAAGTTTTTATCCATCTGTCTGATTTCCTCGCATATTTTACATCTATTTCACATACCTAAACTCGACAATCTCTACATAATCGAACAGATCTTTGTTTTAACAAGCGGAAATATTTTCGACGCTTTTCGAATAACTTTACACGTTTACTTCGAACTTAATTTGTCAAGTACATTTCTTAACGATACAACACGTAAGAATTTATTTACAACTCCGTTAATTTAATTTCTTTCTTCGACAAAACATAAATAACGATTAATAGGTAACGACTAAAAAATATCTCTGATATTTCCTACAAACATAATATACGAGAAAGGTAGAAAAAGTCAGTTGTTTATATGCGAAATATAGATGGTAAATATCGACTAAAATGTATGTAGAATTTATTTCAGAATCTTCGGCGTGCGAAGAATCGATCTCCAGCATTTTCCAGTTTTCTTATTTTCTATCGTCGGAAGGTAACTTGCGCGATATTATTACAAGAAATCGCCTACACCGATCTACGGTTTCACGAGTGTTCAATTTCACGAGAAAGTTTCGCTGCCAGTTCAACGAGTTGTCGTCGGGTGAAAATCGTGTGCTACGTTTGTCGCTTATTTTTCCACCGCCTCGGGCTAACAACGAGTTACCTTCGTTGCAAACTCATCAAACTTTTACCGCGATCTTTTCTCCTTCCGCCAGTAAAAATCCCGTTGGCCCGCAGAATCTTCGCGACTTGCACGTGCAATGAAACAACACGAAACATGATATAAAAAGAAGAGACATCCGAGTCGTTCGACCAAAGACATTGATGCGATATTTTTAATAGAAATAAGAAATAAAAAAGATATAAATGTAGTATCGGGGAAAAGGGCCCGAGAGACATCGAGTTAACCACGAAGAATGTCGCGAAAGCCGAGGTGCCGTCGGGTCTATCAATGTGTCATCGGTCTTTTCAAGTGTATAGTTTCGTAGAAAGGGCCTACGTGACCCTGGCCACGAGCGTCTGCGGAACACGCGCGTGGTGGGCCTAGCAAAAGACAAAGAGATGCTAGAACGGCCAGAATGCGAGTTAAGAGGTCACAGAGTCGAGAGAATCGAGAAGTGAGAGAGTGCGAGTGGAGGAGCGGGATAGTATGATAATAAGACGTACGACGATATTGTAATCGGTCCTTTTCTTATTGAGTATCTTATCTTATTGAGCTTATTAAACTACACTAAACTCTAAATAAGACATCATTATTTGTCCTTACTCTAAGATCCATAAGTTACTACATAAATATACATAGGTACACGTGTATGTACATGTAACGTAATTTAGATATTTACTATAGGCAAGAAAGTATAGCAATAACGATAGAACGTTTCTTACTTTACGTTTGATAATTTCCAAAATTGTCTCGAAAATAATTCGAATGCTAAGGTTAATTTTGTTTTGAAAATACCGTATGCATTTCCCCTTGGCGATGAAGATTGGCCAGTTTGCCGAATATATAATAGAATTACAGAGAAAATACCGCGTTTCATGAAATTTCGCTTGTACGAGCACGAGTAACGCTTTCGTACAATCTCTTGCGCAATACGTAATTTTGTTGTAATCATAGCTGAAAATATGTATCGTGTATTTGAAATCAGTGGTCTGCCTGTGTTTCTTAAACCTTCGACGTATGTACGATACGGTACGTTATTTTATCGTTTCGATCTATAAATCCTCCGATACGTTAAAATCTAGTAATATGATATTTGATGAATCGATTTGTGGAAATGAACAATGTCGGTGATCCACTGAATCGACGTTACCCGAGAGAAATATGCTTGTGCGTGACTCAAAATGATCGATAATGTTTCCCAACGAAATATCGAATTATCCTTGTGAATCTGCATCGCAAAAACCTACTATATACATGTGGAGGATACTATACAATATTATTTCGAGGCTGCACATTTCAAAAAAGCTTACACTTTGAATAAGCAAATGAAATAAAGATAAAAGATAAACCAGCAATTTTGTAGTAACACGTTGTACTAACAAAAAAGTGTGCCAAAAATTATTACGAAGAATAGATAGAGAGTCTGCGTAAAAGAGCCGAGAAGTTTCGATAAATAAAACTCGTTTAGTTTAGTTTAGTTTAGTTTAGTAGAAAATATTTTCTGCCTCGGGGATAAGTTAAGTAAGTAATGGGGAGTTCGTTAGTAATGCAGTAATAATTATACGATTCATTGAGTAATAAGCGTGAATTTCTTTGAGAATATCGAGCGTCGTATATCGAGGAGAATTGAGAAATCTTTTTACAGGTCAAAATGATCTTTCAACGTTCGAGGGAAATGATGCAAGTTCTCGTAGCAGCGAATATATTTAGAAATTCTAAGAAAAGCGAGGATATTGTTCAAAATATAGGAAAAGTGTCAATTAAGCAAGAATCGGGAGAAGAATCAGGAGCGTCCCTTAAGTGTGATAACGAGAGAAGCAAGCAGAACAGAGGATGCATCGTGGCATCCAGTCCGAGCAGGCACGTACCAGTAGTGTCTATTTCACGCTTAACAAAGGTTCGCCACACAAACAGACAAAGTCCTGTTAAAATAGCGCTCAGATTCACGTGCAAACAGAGGCGACGATAATTTTCAGTTGAAATGTTGTGCTCGCCAGTAATAATCCCCTTAACGCCGGTCAACTGCACTATCAGCAGTGTCATTAAAACGATGCTTTTATTTTTTCCGTTATAATCTAGATAATAAATGACTCGTTATTTCGCTACGTTCATCTATGATAACGTGGATAATAGTGAAATTAATCACTAGTAATAGTAAAATTCTAAAATAAAGGACGAGGAATATATATATCGAATATAGATATATCGAAACAGGGATTAACTAATGATATTTCGATAAAAAGATTACAAGAATCGTAAAACATACTATATCGCGAGTATCGTGTTTCTTTACGAGAATCCCAAGAACTACAAAATACGAAATACAAAAATGCGTACATATCCCCGTTGGAAACGTTAAACTTATCTACTCTTTTCAAACTGAAGAATATCACAAAACGGAACCCCATTCTGCGAGTATCCGCAGAAATCGCAGTAATCGCAGAAAGAAATGACATTTAACGGGAGAAAACTGACCAGAATCGTCTTTAAACGCGAGAAAAATCCATCTCTTTAGATACCTAAAAATATCAGTCCCGGTATTCCGGCATTCCGGCATTCCTCGGAAACTTATTAACATCCATCCCACGCGAAATCCTTGATATTCGCTGCAAGGACTCGTCGATAAACCGGAAACGTGCGGAACTGCGCGTTGAACGACCGCAAGCCTGGAATACGAATACGAGAGAAGTTGGATGCAGTTGCTGCGCGAGAACGAGCCGGCTCGCTGGCAATGGACCTAACCCTCTTCTCGATTAGCCTCGTCATTGGCAAAGTCGGCGCTGCTTCGTGCAGAATCAGGGTCACCAGTGCATAATCGATGCCATCGTCAACCCCCGCCTGCAACGTTGACCTTGTCAACTCGAATCGAGAGACCAACTGCCACGAAATGAATCTATCGACGTATTCCGAAAAGTTCGTTTAATTTAACATTTGACATTTTTTATTTGATTTTGTTCTGATTTTTTTCTAATTTTGTACCCTTGTGCATACATATACATACATATGCATAATGTATTGATCTCGTTGGCTTTCTTAATGTTATAATATATTTGGAAATTTTACATAGATGCTACGTATTTTACTGCTATTTTAGTATTTTTGCGTCTAAAAAAAATCTACTGTTGCTTAATATCACTAAGATGAACAATGTTGACGTACAATGAAACAAGATGTACAAATTTAACAAACATAAATACAGTTTCGTTAAACTTTCCTATAGATACGTTTCGTTTCAAATAATTCAAATATCGAATCATTATTTCCCGAAAGGGCTAATATGTACCTGACTTTTTAAGATACATGGCTGAAGTTAGCGGTCGCTGATCATTCAAGATGCAAACGCATTTTAACGGAAGATCGATGCTAAGTATGTATCTAATGTAACGAATTCGAAATGTAAAGTGTTTCTGTGTCAAGGATCGAATACGCTTCGTCGACACAGTAATAACATGCGAAGAACAGACATTGAAAATGTGTAAGGTCCGATTTTAAACTCTAGCGTTTGATGACGATCCTTTAAAATTCGACATAGTTCTACCAAACTTTCAATATTAACCCTCTCTAAAAACATTCGGTTTGAACTGAATCCAAGTTTCAACGAAAATATTCGAAATCTTAATTCGTTGTAACAATGCAGTGGTTTATGATCCAGGGGGAAATTTGATTTTTAAACTTTAATTAGCATTCAGAATAGTTTTAATGAAATTAACAAGTTCCAAATTAGATCTATGCGAAAGTTTTAACGATGTTTCATATTACGATGTAAGATTAAAATATCGTTAACTTTTAAAATAAATGAAAAGATTTATATAACAAATATACAAAATTCTCACT
>NT_176801.1:818040-910826 GCF_000188095.3 Bombus impatiens | reverse complement strand
ATATTATATATATATATATATATATATATATATATATTTTGTACTTTATCGCTATCTTGTATATATAAACGAAGACTAATTCAACCGTACCGTTCCTAGGGGCTACTTTCTTGATAATCAAGATAATCATTGCCTTTGAATGTTTCAACATTTAAATAAAATCATACATGACGTAACATAGTTGACGCATGAACGAAACGTTTCTTTGTCAGCTTCTTATTAGCGGGTATCTTTGAAAAATCGTGACGATAGACGCACACACACGCGCGCACGCACTTATATAATATTGCATACTGACAATCGGAATACGATTTCTATAGCAACATTTCTATAGCAAATTTTTTGTAATCTGTGAAACGTCTACCAAAATGATGGGTCGACTCGTCGAAAGACTACTCCCTCGACGATCTCGATGATTTCTTAACTTGTCGACAGAGGCGTGTTTCTGAACAACCTTTTGCTATACACGTAACCGTTTGTCGGTTCTAATTTCCAACATATTCGACAAAAGCTGTCGGTATTGGACACCGAATCCTGCCAATATATGTGCATCTGCGACATAACCCAAGCATAGCCGACATTCGCCGACGTTCGCCGCTCGACGATCTGTTTACATTCATCAGCCATTGATCTCTTTATCTTTGTAACGTACTTTGTAACGGAAACTTCTAGATTGACAAAACCTAACCTAAATGCAAAATACATTGGTGATATTCATTTTTTCCCGAGTTTATAATACTTATAACAGGCGTTTCTCACAGTCTCGCCCCGATATTATATCGAAAAATCATCGAAATCGGTAGGGGAATAGTCTTTCGACAAGTTCATCGAGTGACGTAACACAAATTACATTTTTCAATATTTTACATTCTTCGCAAAGTAAAACAAATATTATTCGAGTTTCTGTGCTGTTTTGTTGTCACTGTTTCCGCTTAAATTGAATGTTCCGAATGGCAAATATGAAACGAGCTTACCTAAAATTTTCCTCCTATCTTCGGTAAAAGTCACGTAACCAGCTTAAAACGTTAATTGTACATATGGCGTCGAACCACCGTTCTCACATAATCACTTCCTACCCGTTTAAATTCGTATTTTTAACGATCATCGCGTCACAAGTCTATCGTATGGAATACTTGGTGCAGCATGCATTATGATGCACGAGCTTTCATAGAAGTACGGATTATTAATTACCGAATTTGTCATAGTTATTGTCAAATTTCACGAAATTACGCGTCGCGCGTGCCCGACATGTACATTCACAACCGGAAACTAGACTCTTGGATTTCGTGACGTAATAATGGCTGCCAAAAATGGCTTAAAGTAATGGATAGGCTGGTAATTTATCGATTGTGATAGATGTCCCTAAACGTTACAACCACGGATTGATAGTTATATGGTTTTCATTTTATTGAATTTATCGGTACACATTGTTCAGTTATGCTGTGTGTATAATAAATTTGGAATATTCATAGTATATTTATTTATAACGCGTCGAACTTGAATTTGAATTACGTAATCGTAGTTTTGGCATTGCGGAAATGCAGCGCCACTACAAACGCGTCATAACAAACGCGTTCCCTTTGGAATTTTAAAGATACACGAACAAAGTCTGACATGAACGAATTGAACTTTTCAAATAATTAAAATCCTTTATTCCTGTTCTCATCCATTTATAAGATTTCTATAATATAGATTCAAAGGTTCTTTCGATATAGTTTCGATGTTACAAGATCTTACGAATTTGCTGGAACAGGTTAGAGTCGCAAAAGTAAGAATGCGTTATATGGGTATAGCGGTAGAGATTAGTGGTTACCGAGGTGCGTGACATATTGACTGTGTAATATTTCCGTTACTATTTCGTTACTGTTGGTACTAGTTACATTGTTAATATTGTTATTATTAATTCTATTTGTATATCTAATAACTCGTCGAACATTATATTTCGGAATTAAGTAGCTTTTTCCACTATTTTCTGTTTTTTCTGTTTTGATCGTGTATTTAGAGGTTAGAGTTATCGATATCTTATACTGGCTACTTTCAAAATTGAGATCTAAGATCAGTTACTGTTTCATTTTAGTGGTATACAATCAAGTGCTTGTTTTGACTTTACGTACACGTTCATTTGAAATTTACGATATTCTTTAACTCAAATTAATCCCATACGTGAAATTAGAGTCAGTGTTTGCTAGTCGATCGTTCAACGGACGTGCTAATCTTCTTTCTTTTTGTATGTATTTATTTCCGCTTAGATGCACAAATTTCATTTAAATATACGGTATTAGAGTCAGTTTGTGTCAAGAGGATCCAGCTTCTCCAAAAATTCAAGAATGTAAGTGTCTCTGTATTTGATACATTATATAAATTGTTAATTAAATAAAAGATAAAGACAATCGATAAGTAAACAAACTTTGAAGCTTCGTTGCCAAACCAATTTTCTGTCGAAACAATGTTGAGAAATTGAGAAACGAAATTTTGAAGTTTTAGCACCGAGTTATAAAATAAAAATGTCCAACATACGCGAAACCTATCGAATAATCTACAATCTACGATAACGTTGCTAGAGTACGATGCCGGATTTGTCAGAAGTTACATAGAAAATTTTTAGTGTTGTATATTTTTTAGAATGCTTGGGTCTCCCTGAAATATAAACATAATCGTGAGAGTTAAGATGACGCTTGCCAATCACGTCGTTTTCTGCGTCGTGTCAATCGAAATCACAGTCTCTCGCGCAGTTCATCGAAGCGAACATTGTGCGACACTTGCTGTACACAAGAATAGGGACTATTTTCGTATAATAAAAATAGTTTTTCTAATTACGAAATTAGATCTCTGACAATGCTTCTTGCTAATTTCGCGTATTAGGTAATTCCGCACGGTCGTTCCCTTTTAACGTACACCTGAGTCTGATCGTCAGAATCGTTCTTGGAGGTTCTCCAGATCATCTCCAGATCAGAGTTATTTAATTACAGAATACTCCTTTCGTTCGTTTTTTCAGCCTTTGGCATACATATATAAGATGCTATGAGATATTCAAACGTGTAACTGGAATGTGTTTTCTGTAAATTGGCAAATTTGAAAGAAACTCGTCTACTGGATTGGAGTTGGATTTGGAGGGGAAAAAAAGTACTCTCGATAAATTTTTGGAGAAATAGAGAATCATTTGTATCTTTTTAGGCAGAAGTAGGAAAATTGAAAGCAAAAATGTTAAGTAATTTAGTTTGAACTGAATTAAAAATTGAAAATTTGATTTTTATTATTATTATTATCATTATTATTGTTATCTCCTATGATATGTCTTATCCTCGGTCAATAATCAACGATGGCTATATAATCGTTGGTAATTTACCACTTACCGACAAGCAAGAAACGTGAAATTTTCCATATTAGATAATATTAGGTTTTATCGATTACTAAGAACGTTTGGTCGGTGATTACAGTTTGATAACCTTCTTCGCGGAATTCCATTTAGTCCTCGGTCGATAAGAATAGTTCCTTTCAAAGTGGCGATTCTAATTTTGATTTATCCACTCGTTTACGTATATTGACAATCTTCACCGCGTATAATATTTGTAACTACGACCGATATTTTAATCGAGCATATTTCGAGCACAGAGAATCGCTAACAGCGTAATAAAAACGATATTGATAAAATATTCGTTTCGTTGTCATCTGTCAGGAGAAATCGAATAATTTGATAATTCTTTTTAGCAATTCGGAGAATGAAAATTACAATGGATATGGACGGATCGACGGTTAAAATAGAAACGAATACTTTTTATATCAAAGATTTAAAGGAAACTCGAAGCGTATGGCACGACTGTAAGTTCATTGAATCGTCAAGTTGGTGGAAGTTGGAGTTTGACAGATCGAACACAGGCGTCAGAGTTCTAACGTCGGAATATTGTAGTTGCAAAGATGATAAGTACGATAGTTTGTCAAAGTTGGAATATTTCTTTAGGTTTTCGTTTCTCTCTCTTGCGAAGTTTTCTCAATTTGCGTGTAGTTTCTCCTATTTAATCTAATCTGTTCGATCGAAGGGACGATCGGAAAGCTTGAAAATATAAATATAATATAATTTGTTTTTAACAGAAGTAAGTAATTAATAAGTAATTAATATTAGAAACGTATTACGTATGTAGTAACTGATGGATTCTTAGAGTAAGGACAAGTAATGATGGTAGGTTTAAAGTTTAATGTATTTTAATAAGTGATATTCAATAACAAAAGGACCGACTACAATATCGTCGCACGTCGATTCGCACTCTGTGTCCGCTCAACTCGCACTCTGCTTCTCAACTCTCTGGCCGTTGTAGCATTCTTTTGTCTTTTGCTAGGCCCAACACGCACACGTGTTCCGCAGACGCTCGTAGCCAGGGTCACGTAGGTCTTTTCGGGGAAACTATTTATTTGAAGGACCGATAACGCATTGATGGAGCCGACAGCGCCTCGGCTCTCGCGACATTGTCTATAGTTAGCTCGACGTTTCTTAGGCCCTTCTGCCCGATACTACACGTATGTACGTACGTCTAAAGAAATCAATATGAAAGGTACACCGTTGACCATTGATATCAGGATATCTATATTGGTATTTATTAGTAGAAATCGAACGCTTTTATCTTCTACCTATTTTATAATAAATTCACCGTTCCCTTCGTATCGATAAGAACGCATCGATGCGAGCGACTTATAACGTAAAATACTAAGTAAAATATTCGTTAAGTATTTCTTATACAAGCAGCAGTCCGTTTGACAAAAGAGTCGAAGGACCGTGGCAGGAACATTTTATGCCAAATCCGGCAAATTGTTCGCGAACGTAGCTAATAACGTCGAAGGAAATTATCTCGCTTGCACCGCCTCCGGCATTTTATATAATTTTAAAGGTTGAGCCGTAACGCTTTTAAAAGATGGAGAATAAAATAAAATAAAATAAAATGAAATATCGTTAAAAATAGCGTTTGAAAAATGTAAGATTGGTTGGAGGAAGAGGAAATATCGTTGGACGCGAAAGAGTGGTAAATCGAACAAACGTAAATAGATAAAATGGAATCGACGATTCTTAAGAATCGTTTTACACATTTCCATGGTGTGAAGTGGCTTTGAAAGGCACGTCGAAGAAATATCGTTGACGCGCGGTTGTCGCTTCGAAAGATTTCCAGAGTATCGCAGCAGCGATTCTTTCGTTGCATCGTGAAATTTTCGGTGATTCGTGAAACAGAAATTTCACGACCTCGCGGGTGGCCGTTTGCGCGAATTAATCGCGCGAATTTTCCTTGCTAACGTGAAAATGCAATTTGGGTCGTGACCTCGCTGACCCATATGGCGTGTGTAACGAAGCTTCTTTGCGAAACTCGCGTCTATTCTTTATTCTTGTTTTTCAAATACGCTGTATCGTTGTTTCGCACGGCCGATGAAATATTCGTCGTCGCGGTAACGTGGCTCAAGATGGTATCGGTTCTACGGCGATCGTCTTTCGGTGGAAAGAATTTTGTGGACGAACGATATCTCGGTGAATCACGGGGTGGTCGCGGACCATTCGACACCCTAAAATGTAGTTCGATGCGATATTACGATAATCGCTTTAATTTACTGCGGCATCAGATGCGGTATGTGGGTTACGAGCTCGTTAACCTAGTCGTTGAGACAGAGATTCGGTTAACCCGCGCAGGGATCTGCGTGAGTTCTTTCGAGATCGATTCGTAACAGCTTTCGACCCGAATTCCCAACCACGTGCTCCTCTCGTACGAATTTTTTCCACCTTTCGGCCAGAAATTGCTCGCGTTTTTGTCGATCGTGAGTAACGTGCGCGCGAAACAGGCTGCACATTCCAACGTTTATTTTGATTACGGGGCGAAACAAGGGGCGCGGCGGCCAATCCATTCGACCGATTTATTCGTCGCCGTTTTCGCGTTTGCTTCGGTTCTCTACTTCGTTCTAAACGTTTATCGAGCGATCAGAGTTTGCCAAGTGGAGATATTATCTCTTCTTGCGTCGTTTCTCTGACATCGCTAGGCCAAAGTGAAATTTTGTCTAAATACGCTTTCGCCGTGCTGTAAATCAGCTATATCGGTAGATATCGTGTCTCGATCGTTGCGTAGCCTCGAATTTCGCCTCGGTAAACTAACGGTAAAGCAACCTATTACGCACCGTTAGAATGGACTAGCGGCGCGACGTGTTGCAACGCGCGCGACAATGCCAGGTGCGAGCCGCCCGTTGTTTGCATGCAAAAGAAGGGTTGCCTTCAGAGACGATTCGACTAGAGGCGAAATTCCGCCGCTTTCTGTCGCTGGCGCCATGTGTCACGTCGACGCGTACAAACCGATCGAGAATATGCTCCGTTGGTTATTCGGCTACGAGTCGATAGCTGGCTTGGCCGGACGAGGTGTTCTTAGGCGGCGGTACTGCGTGACATTTGGGTGAAACGCGACCCAAATCCCCGTAGAATCCCATGAGAATTGGACACCGGACAGTTTGAATTGCTTGAAACGGGTGTAATAACAGTTTCCGTGTATTCGAATCGTTTGGACGTATCAGAGGTTCGAAGTTCGAAAGATGTCAGCTACAGAAAGCAAAATAAGTAAGCTACGTACTACGATAGATCGTATCTAGATAGATAAATATCCATACTTTCGAACGAATGGAAAATTGGGTAGAAAGATTAGGATTTTGGTGCGGTAGACGTATGTAACAGCTATGAATCGCAGCGAATGCCGGTGACTATTTGAAATTATAATTAAACGTCGAAGAGTGGATCAGCGTGAAGAAACAAGCTCGGTGAATCGAATCGCAACGTTCGTAATACGAAGTTTATGCCTTAATTAAAATCGTACGCTCGTAAAAATAATAGGCGCAAGAAGAAAAAAGAGAGATTTGATTTCACGATATTTTAATTTTCTTTCCAGTTGGATACCGTTATACTAAGATAATGAAAGATAATGGAAGTAGGGAAACAGCGAGTATAATACTTGGTTTCCCCTATCATCGATCTTTTAACCGAATCCGTTTTTTTCTTCCTTTTTTTCTTCCTTTTTTTTCTAGTTTATTCTGATGCAACTTTTTCCACCGTCAATTTAAGATAAAGGAAACAGTCTGTCAATACTCGTTTATAAATATAAATATGTATTACTTCGATCGAAATCATTCGTAAGTAACGAGAAAATTATACCTACCTACGTGTTGTAGGGGAAATTCGACGGGGAAATTTTACTTTCGAACTTTCTACGATATGAAAGTTTTATCGTCTTGGTTTCTGATTATAAAACGTGCTATATTAAGATCGTTAACGCTCGTCGTTTTCTTCTTATTATTCGCATATGGACGAATAAACAAAGCCACGGATAACTTTTCTTAAAATTTTATTATCAATGCCCTAAGCTCGTAGCTCGGCACATTCTGTTTCAAACGACCATCTGATATATTTATACGTACATATATTTGTATACATATTTTTCTCCTATATATACGTGTATATACACATGCACACACACTCATACACACTCGTACATAACATCATCCGCCGCTACAAGAAAACAGGATGAAACAACGTGACACGCTCTTTCGTACTTTTCATCGTCACCATCATCATTCACCACGTCTCATCTTAACACCGCACGAGTACCAATTACGATTAACAATTATCTAATTAATCGAATCGAACTAATAAAATAATCGTTCTTGACCGCTATTGTCGTTTGCATACTCGAACATCCTGTTCTTTTTCTTTCTTTCTTTTCTGTTTTTTTCCTCCGTTTCCGATCGTTATTTACCGAGTCTTGGTTTCATTTGATTAACGTTTAAGCGACGATTCTTCGATTTCTGCGAGGAATTTTCTGGTAATATCGATACTTGACGAGTCGCAATCGCGTTGCATCTCGATTGATCGCTGGATAACGCGATACTGTAAAACGAATTGACCGTGTTTCGACCCTTTAACCATGTGGCTGTTTACTGATAGAAATACGAAATAGAGGATACGCTTTAAAACGAGTGTTTTCGTATAAACGTTATGCTGTTGCATAATAAATTTTTTTGGAATTGTTCTACGTTGGTCGATTTTGGTTCTATAAAATTCCGGTGCTATTTTGCATAGTTTGACCAAGTTCGTATTCATGGCGAAAGATAAAAGATAAAAGCGATACAAGATAGAGTCGATATTAGGAATATTGGCAAATCGCTGACGCGAACAACAGGTTGAAGCTAAACAACATGGTGTTTTACGAGAATTTTACGAGAACAGAACTTTACGAGAGAAACTTTGCGTGACTTTTAAACCGAATGAGACAAAGTTCCAACGGAAAACGGCGTGATTTATTATGCAACAACGGCAACAAGTTGAAAATTAGCAAGAGAAACAAATTTTCTGACAAATAAAAGATCGTTGAATTTTGATTTTCTTAAACGTACCGATAGGAAATAGCTAGTATCGATTGCGGAAAATATTGCATATGCGCAGCGATACGAGAAACGAATATGGAGATTAATTCGGTTATTAATACGCCGATTAGTTCTTAGAAAAATAAATATTTCTTTATTCGAAGATTCGGCCAATTTCGATGGGTGCTCTCTTACGAATTTGGGTAATCGGACTACCGTAACAGGTTGTTGGATGTCAAATATTGTAATACTATGGGCGATTTGTACTTGACGATCCTCGGTGGGAAGAATGAAAAGTGAATCGAAAATTCAGACTAGTCTACTAATCTACAAATATAATCTGCCTTTATTAAATCGAAAGCATGATTCGTGCGGACGAACGTGCCTCCTGATATATGTACATATACCGATATTACATACAAAACAAGGGATTAAATTCTTCAAATAAATATCACAGATTATGTATGGTGGAACGTAGCACAGCCGGTTTAATCATCCTTTAAATAGGAAATTACGTACGCCGTTGGCTATAGATATTAGGGCATCTATTCGCTACATTTATCGAACAACTCTAACAAATTCTATTTTATCGAGTATTTTACATTGGATTAATCGTAATAGGTAGGTAGGTCTAGGTTATCTAAACTAGAAAGCGAAAGAAATATCTGCCGATGTCCTAATATTACTTACGGCCAAATAAATAGCGTCCGAATAACGATACGTTGATAATATACAACGTCGAAGAAAGAGAGTTTAGGTTGATTTCACCGTGCTACGAAGATCACGTCGTTTCGGTTTTTCTTACGCGATAGGACAGCTAATCGATCGATCGAGTTCGTTAATTCAGTGTGCTGTGAAGTAAAGGTTTAAGCTTTTAGCGCGAGCGTTACCTTACTTTCCGAGACGACTATATTACCGCAATACTTACGGTAAACGAATCTTATATCGCGCAAAGCCGACTGTTTAATTATCGGGTTTTCGATATTATATCTTTAGACCGAAGCAATTCTTGTTTTCAGATACGCCTTGCTAATACTAAACCTACTAAAAGTAGCGGTTAATATACCGTTTAGATTTCGCATGACTTGCGCGTGCTTTAAACGTGTAAAAAAGTCTGCAAAAATTCATCAAAACGCTTTCAAGTATGCAGCTTAAAAGTATAAATAGACGGCGAAGTTTTATGGGTTTATGGATTTATGGGATATTTTGTGCCGCGAAAATGCATAGAAATTGGCCATAAAATTCAAACGTTCGAGAAAGATTGTTCCATCTTTTTACCTGCGATAATTTTGCAGCGCCAAGGTATCGTAACGACAGAGTAAACGAGATCGGTGAGTCGATGAAATATTCCAATATACCATATACCATTCCATACCAACGAGAGATCATTTCCATTTACCATTTATTTGAAATTACAAAATTAAGCAAAACAAGCTCATCGTAATTTTCCGACGACAGTTTGCGAATTTGTTTCATGTCGACTAACAGCTAGGTACATCGAAACGCTGTACGATGAAATTCGAAGGGATTGGAAGCGGCGAATCTCGACACACATGGGTAAACGATCGCCGGAAACGCTACCGTTCTAACAAAAGTACCAGAGTTCTCTCTCGAAATATTTATCACGAGACAGGGACTTGTTTGTCGTACATGGTTCAAGGGTCACATACTCTACCGTTTGATTTATCGATTGATTCGTCGATTGCTTCGTCGATTGCTTCGTCGATTGCTTCGAGCTACGTTAGCCGAAATGACGAAATCGCCGCGCCACACTTACAGGTAAATGATTGTTCCGCGATCGAGATTGCGTCGCTAAGCTCGCTGATTTCCACGATTTCAATGGTCTTGGCATCTATATACATTTAGAATATGCGAATGTTACGAATTGTTATATAAATTTTCAAATAGGTCTGCGCATCGCGACCTCGCCGTGTAAAGTAATTTGATATTTGTGATATTTGATAGTTGCGCGTCGTCCTTTGTGACAGAAAGGTAAATATACGTTTTAAGCAATCTACCATATTTCATGTTATTAATATCCGTGAGCCTGAAAACAAATTTTCGTTTATATTTCGATCAACGCGATACGAGGTAATTAACCATTTATAGGAAATTCTCCTTATTTACACGTGTAACTTACGATACCGCGATTGTCGTGGAAACATTGAAGACATCCTGTATATGTTGGCTTTTGCACCAGCTGATCATTAGCTGTTTCAAAATTTGCCAATTTTTCGTGTGAAATTGTTAAATAGTAGTAATAGAGAATACGTGGGAAATTGGTAATAAAAGAATAGCAAGAATACAAGAATTCTACAAGGTAAAACGATATATCGGTGACGACTTGCATAGATTTTACCTATTACTCAACCTAACACGCTACGTTAGATTTCCACTGTGAAAATAGAAAAAGAGGAAGCAAGTACGTGCTTTACGGGCTTCTCAGGCTTCCTTGGGAATCGAAATTTCGACCGATCGAAATAATCGGACGTCGCTTCGTCTGTCAGATATTGTACGTAACGATTTACATGGTATCGAAATCGGTTTAAACGCGAGTGGCCTAGGATCTCGTGGACACGAAATTTCTTCGTATTCTCGAAATTTGTTGCATTTTAACGTTAGCTCGTGGTTACAGAGAAGCGTTTTATCGAATAAAAAATGAAATGGAAAAGAAGCAAGTTGATCGTAAGATTGCAAGTGGAATTGTCAGGTTCGACGATTTCGATCTTCTTCCCTTTTTCGATATTATAATCTTCTTCTTTTTATCTTTTCGATTTTATAGGCTTCTTAAAATCTTGCAAATCTTTCTTGCTTGCTAAAATAAAGGCAAGATGGAAATATAGAGGTTCGAGGTTTAAACGAAAGTCGGAATAAATGAAAATTTGCCTGGAAAACAACTCTTTTTCCAAATAATTAGAATGGTGCAACGCGGAGAAAATGAAAATTAATAGAAACGCTAGATTGGAAATAGATCCTTTCGGGAAACCAATCGAGACTGATATTATCGTGAAAATTACCAGTGACTACCGTTTAATTAAACCGTGAACGAACGAAAGTCGAGAAAACTCTGTTGATTGTAAAATGATCGAACGAAACGGATATCCGCTCCAAATGTCAAAGTTCGGAATCGTATTCTCCCTGAACGAGCGTTGCACTCCATTAATTTCCTAAATTTGTTCGAATAGAACGCAATGAAATGAAAGCTCGTGAATACCATTCGCACGATCGATGATATACAGGTCGTTCGTTCATCCAATCTCCTTGCTCCGCGACAAATACCATGTAAAGATATTTTTTGTCGTCCGCAAAGATCCATGATATCGTGCTGACAATGAGATAAGAAAATATTCGAAAAAATTCTACAAACTAACGATCCTATTTCAACGAAATTGCCCACCTAATTGCCCTTTTCTAATTGTCTAATCTGCTGTTCTTTCCTACGTACAACGTCGAAACGTAGAATTCGGTAATTTAGACGAACGGAAGAAAGATGGCAAATTTATCAACGTATCGCGTTAATGCAACGATGGTCTTTGATGGGTTAATAATCGTAGCAATTAGCAATCGTAGTTTTGACATATTTTAATCTCGAATTCGAAATGAAAATCCGTATACGCGTACTTGTTGCAAGTACCGTTTAAAGAAACCTGATTTGCGTAATTTATATCTAGACATTTCTATCCGTGATTTCGCACGAACTTTCAAATTTATTTCGATTTATTTCCATTTATTTCGTGAAATAATTTGTTAATAAGAGTTCGTTTTATACTTTTCGCTGTTCCGTTTTCCGTATCTCAACGAACCGTGTCCCGCTTTTAACTTTCTTGCCTCTCGATTCGAACAGTGCGTTCAATTCGGACGAGAATTTAATAAACCTCGCTCGATTTATATCCAAAACAAAGTTCTGCCAGAAATCGTACTTTTAAATAGCGTTGCTAATTGGCCTTTGACGCCGTAGCGACGTCGAAACTAGAGAAGAAACAACCTCGAGAAATATACTTTATCTGTTTTTTCCTCGCTACGCTTTTTCGTGTTTTCGCTCACAGAAACGCTACTAAATTCTCTTTCGCCATCAACAGCTGGTGACTAATTCCAGTAACATATAGTAACACGAGATATCGCTTCTCTCGTCGTTAAAGGAGTCGGTTATCGGCCTCGATTCGGATACTCTCAATTTTCGACGAAACCAACAGTGTCTACTCGACTTCGTTCGGACAAATTCATTCAGTCCAAACAATTTGGATTTCGCGCACACCTTCGCACGCCAGTAAAACCTCTGTTATCCGAATACAGCACAGTTCGAACATTCGATTATCCGAACGTTCTATCTATTCTGTCCTATTTCCTTTGAAACAGAAACGGTATACACAGTGTACACTGATTTGATCGTAACAGCTGTATGCATTCGTACTACGTTGACAGTCTAATCGTTCTCATAGCAGATATTTACGCTACTCACAGACTATTTCACACCATTGCAAATTTTATGCAACTTAAACATTTATCAAACTACGTAATTTTGGAATTTCCTTATATCGGACATTTTTTTTTTTTTTTTTATTAGAAATTCATCGTAGTATTACTTTTGTGCGAGAAATGAAAATATGCAAGACTCGAGTTTGGGGTACGAACTTGGAACTAAAAAGAGAAACAGCTTTTTCTTTTGTAAGAGATAAGGACGCTCAAATTTTCCAACTTGAACGATTGACGTATCGTTTATCGAACGTAGTCGCTATTTACGACGATTGAACGTCATTTTCCGATCTTTATCCACGTTGGACAACGAAATAACCTTTGTTTCTTTCAAGTTTGGTCGCGTTCCTCGCGCGTTGTTTATCCTTTGATCGCCGGCGTCAGCATCGAGGTAATTTTCATGCTCGAACGCGACGTTCACCGACGACATTCTCAGCTTCCGCCTGGCTTTAAGAAATTCATCGCGCGACCGACAGCAGAGTTTCATCGATCGCTCGAAACAATTGAATCATCCATGTCCATTCTTTGATAAATTAAAATATGCTTTTCACCGTAAGCAAGAACAACCTATTGACTCGTCCAACTTTACCACTTACTCGTTTAGGTTGAAAAAGTTGTTTAGCTTAAAAGCAAAAAAAGACGATGCCCGTTTACACACATTCGTCGATAGATTAAAACGTAGTTTGCACGCGCCATTAAGGATCGTTGGCTGACTCGACATCGGTCGCTCGTCTGTGAACAAAAACTTTTGTACAAGAACTTTGATTTTTCGTCGAAATTTCACATCTAGAAGTAGGAAACTCTGGCTGAAAAGAAGCAAGTGACTCGATAAAATTCGTCGGAGAAAGTGGAACGAAGCGAGAACGAACTCGCACGGCCTCTATCTATCGGGCCAATCTTAGAGTATTACCGAAATCAGATCATCCATCTGCTCGGAGGCAGCAGCCTTATTTATGGACTTGATAAACCGCCACGCAGTGGAAATAGACGACAGTGTGTCTTAAAATAGGTTGACCGCATTGAAGATTTCCTTTCGGGACGCTTCTTCGTTCGTAGTTAACTTCCCGATAACGATATTTCACTTATTACTGCGAATAACGATAGAAAATCGAACAGATTGGCAAACCATTTCCACCACTTGCACCTTTACGTACCGTTTCGAGCTTAGAAATAGATCTATTTCAAATATTCCGTCTTTCGTACTCTGGCATAATAGCGTTCGGTTTTACTCGTGTCCACGGCATTCTGAAGCCCAACTAAAACGCGAAGAAAACGTAGCAGCATGTCTAACACGGTGTTCGAGCGATCTTTGATCGGAGTGGAAACTTTGATCACGACGTATCGACGGTATAAATCTCCTAGTAGCCTTTTCCGTTCTTGAAAATAGGCTCGTAACACAGAAACGTTTTCAAAATCCACTACGATACACCGAATTTCCCAGATTTACGCTAAAAAGTTATCTCTAGACTGGCGCTTTTCTATCGATCGGCGGATCAAGGTAGGCGCTCGAGCTTCGCCGACCGTTGCCCTTCGACCGTTAATCGTCGATCGAAGAAAGGTCTTGCGCGTTCTTCCATCGTTTAATCGGCGAACGAGCGTCGCGTGCTGGCCGTGTTAATTGGCCAGCGAGATGCTGCTACTCGGCTGTCGTGGCTGGTGATTGGCACGATCGGCGTTTCAGTCGAAAATAGGTCGGATTCGAAACGATTTTTTCCAGTTCAGAAGATCGTTGAGACACGTTGAGAACGTTGGAGGAACGGTTGGAAAATCAAATGCACGCCTCGATGTGCACATTGGTCATCTCGCTGGCTCTCAGCTGATTGTTAACGTGTAGTTCCGAAGACGCGTTACTGTGCACCAGATCCTGCTTCCGATGGGCTTGGCGCAGATCGCGAACCGGCCCGATCGCCACGCAACAGCTTTCGAGGGTCTTCCTGAAGGCGGCCCGGAAATCCCGGTTGAAGTAGGCGTAGATGAGCGGATTCAGCGCGCTGTTAAAGTAACCCACCCAAAACACCGCTGCAACCACCGAATCGCTGCTTTCGCAGCTGTCGCACAGAGACGTGATGACGTACCTGTTGACAAAAGAAGAAACGAATAATTACGCGTGAGATTTCAGTATGTAATTGTGATCGGTGGATTTTTGCAGAGTTTGCCTTGCCGAGAAACGAAATACGAGATACGGAGGGTAATGTTGTATCTTTACAAATACGAGGAAGATGGAAAAGAGGCAAAACGTGGAATTTTCTTTCTCATTTTTTCGAAATTCGTCGTCCCTGTGACTTTATTGTCTCGATCTTCTTGCGAATTCGGCAGGCGTTTAGATCGATGGAATAGCCGGAATATAAGAGCCGAGACGGTTTGCATGTTGGCGAAAGTTTTTCTCTTGGGCGTAGTCGCTCGTCACAGTCGCGTTCTTTTTAAACGCGCCACACACGAGTGTGTCTGCACAGACTCGGCACAGAGTTTGATTACTCAACCAAGTTAAAATTTACGAGAAGCTACGTTTCATTCGTCCTCGTTGAATCGTACCTCGGTGCAATCTCCTGTAAATTCGTGTTGATGTTATTTTCTTCCTTCTTTTCGTTCGTTTGTTACTTTTGAATTATATCGACGAGTGGGACGAACGTGTCATTTTCTGTAGTATCTTTGCTTTTGTCGCGTATCGATATAATTTTCTGTTTCATAGAGAGAGAAAAAGAGAGAAAACGGCATGGAATTTAGAAAAGAAAAAGGATGACCCTGTTTTTGGTTAAAAATCTGTCGTACGGTTAAGCGTTATCGTTAGGAAGAAATTGTTTACACTTTCGTAAAACGAACAACGCAAAGTAAGAAACACAATGAACATGGTAATCTATATATATAGGATATTGGAACTCGTAAGGGTTAGTAAAAGAAATGGAATATCGAATGAAAAATAAACGAACGTTTCTGCGTTTATCTTGGTTGAATGAATATGACGAATAGACATAATAGGCGTACATACGTAACCATGCTTGGCTTTCAGTCGGCGTTATGTCATAGATTACGTGATGATAAGGGGAGAGAAAGAGCCAATAACAACGGCTATGACGAGAAAGCGTAGAGAAAGGAAAAGTTTCCAGACGATTAGACCGTTAACATGCACAGACAGTGAACGCGAGCTCGGTTCGATTCTCTCCTAGGGAAAAGTCCGACCAGTTGCTTGGAAAAACAATTGACCTTCACCCTTTGTTGTTTAATTTTAACTCGGACTATAGCTAAGGTGGTGCACACGATTGATGTATCGATCTTACGAATGCAAGGGCAACCAAGCGCGCATGGAAATGTTACGACCGATCGAATCTGCTTGGCTTGGTTGGAGACGTAGTTTAGTCGCGTAAGCATTTTCGCTTGTTTACAAAATATAAGCAAAATTATAAGAAATACGGATAAACTGGCATATCGATTTCGGCTGGGAATTTTCGAGCGCGTTCGATATCAGCCGTAATTTGAATTCAAAGTGAGATACTTCTAGCGATCTCGATGCACATTCGAGGGGGATGGCTTTTATGCTTCGGGGTTTCTTTTAGTCAGCGAAGAAAAAAAGATTTGCTCGTTAAACGACTTCTTCTCCGTGACACCCAATGAGGCTCTACGAGAGAGAGAGAGAGAGCTTCAAGAACTTTTCCAATCTCTCGGAATCGTCAGCTTTTCATCCCCTTTCTTCCTTTTTCTTTCGATTCTATTCGTCGAGTGCTCGCTCTCTCAGTAACAAGCCTTCGTAGCCCCAGTAACAAGATCTTCGAGCACCTTGTTCGATGCTTCGACGAGATCGCCGCCTTATCGATCTGCATATGTGGCAAGAAGATGGATTATTTATTACTCTGCAAATGATATTTAAAGCAAAGTATTTGTATTCGCTTATATACTTCTTTATTGCCTTAAAAGTCTAAATATACGCGAGCATCCACGTTTAAGTCATCGTGCTGTAAAAAAGGAAGAACTGTATCGAAAGCCTTCTGATTTCGAAACGACGGCTTAGGGTTTTTGATCGAGGGTTTCAACCACGCGCAAACACAATATAATTAACACGCGTAAATAAATTACAAACTAAATTACGTTTATCTACGTTGTATCGTATTTTTAGCGATTCGAGTTGTCGAATCGTTCGATCGCAACCGTGGCACGCTGATGATCGATAACGAAGAATCGTCGAGTTGTAAAAATCCGATGAAAAGGCCGTAGAGGAGCAACTGAGAAATCCGTGGGCCTCGTCGAGCTTTGGAAAGAAAGGCGCGGCACGGAATTATTTCGCGGTTGCAGACGAGGAGCGGAGCGGATGGATGAAAGAAGCGGAGAAAGGACGCGGATGAGAGAAGGCTGAAAGAACGCTGCTGCCGTGGAACGGGGTCGACAGGAAAATGCCGCGATTTCGCCAACTTTCGCCAACACTCAGCCAACTTGTCAGACCGTGTACGTTTCGCTTTATTAACTCGTCCAGCCGCTGTACGCTTTTCACCCGTTTACCCCGACACCGTCGAGGAATCAACGGATCCGAGTCGAATGTCCGGAGTTTGGCGTTCCAGTTGCTGCAACATCGACTCGCAGCTGCTCCATTTTTTCTTTTCTCCATTTTTCGCAGCAGTCGCGTGCAATCCGCGTGTGCGATAAAATCGATAAAAAAGAATCGAAGAATTTCGTTTCCTCCTCGGTAAACAGCTTCAACTAACTTGGCTGACTAAAAGCATGCAATTATCGATTTTCGTCTTTCCTTAAGCTAATATACGATTCGTAGAAATACGATTCACGCTGAAAGAGCAGGAGTGCGTCTTTCCACCGCCGATGAAACTAGCCGCATCGTTCGCGAAATACGAAATCGTCGCTCGAAACGAATTCACAGTTTTCTTTGTCGAAAGACGGTGTAAAACCAGCGAAACGTCGCAGTGGATTTTCTTCTCGAAAGAGACAGGCTTAAATCTCGTTTGATTTCTATCGGCGACGATTACGAAAAAGTTTCGTCGTTTCCACGAAACGAGAACCAACGTTTTCCATTAGGCGAAGCGAGAAACTGGAAAGAAAGTGGCGCGAAGAAAAACGTTGCATAGGTAGGAGACAAATCGGACGGAGAGGCTCGAGACGAGCGTAGCCGGAGGCAAGCAGACAAGAAACCAACGCGATAACTTTCGTCGATTCGACGAGACAGCTGAAAACACCGGGGAAATGAACGTTTGCCGTGGAAATTGCGATTCGTAGGAAGAAAATGGTCGCATGGGCCGGAAAATCGGGACGATTCTTCGTTTCCTCCTGTCGGCTGAATACGCGAAACGGCTGTTAATATTCGGACATCTCTGTACTTTTTTTGTACGAGAGAGGATGATTTAAATATCGCGTATCTTGTTCCATTTATACGTAAAGAATGTCTCGTGTTTCCTAACGATAACGTTTAAATGCCTTGTTGCCTTATAACCTTGAGCGTCTTGTTTTCACATCGCGCCGATAGTTGGTCGCTTGTTTGCGATTCCAGCAATTCTTGGAAATAGTTGAAACCGCGGAATGGATTTATTCTGTACAATTATTTGATATAATTAACTTCTTCGTCTACGTCTTCGAGTACTTGCCAATTTATCGTCCATTTGGCAAAGTTGGTGAAAATAGGAATTTTATTGGACTGGCAACTAAGCGATCGCGGCTTTTGTTATATTAATTGGTATTGACAAAATCACTTAGTCGTCAACCCAATACTTTTTCTTGCGATCGAATGAACTTTGTCTAATTTTATCGCAGTCACTTGTTGCGTTGCTCGAGTCGTTTCTATTATTTCTTTCGATAGGTGCGATACCTGCTATAGCGTTTCTCGATAATCAAGCAAGATCCGCATGATTCATCGAACAATTAGCGACGGGACGATATGTCGCTTTCATTTCGTATCCGAGTGATCGATTTATCTTGATTAAGGAAGATCGAGGAAGTGATTATTATTAGTATTTCGATATATGTTTTTATTTGGAAGAAAAATAAGTACGAGGGAAGCGTAAACGCGAAAAGCACTGAATTTATCGTTATTACTCTTCGTATGTCTTCCTTTAAATAGTAATATATGATTGCTTGTAGTAAATAGCTACTGTTAACTCGCCAATGTAATGTGACCAGCAAGTGCGCTAAAACTAAGTATCATGGTACTATAGTACTATAGTATTTTTGGTACTATAGTATTTTTAAGAGGTTGCCAGTGATACGACCGTATTAGATGTGGCGAATTTGTCGAGGACATCGAACCGATCGAATCTGAAATCGAGTATTCATTGGGAACAATTCGAGAACACGAATTACCACTTTGATCGCAGAATGTAAGAATAACTCGGGAAACCGATAGAAAGGTTAAAAACACCTTATCCGAGCTGAAGTAGCTGCCACTTGGAAGCTGAGTCTATCGTGAATATTTATTGCCAATATTGTGCTACGTATCGCCTTTTTCTTTCTGGCGTTTGTTTTTCAATTACACAGGGAAAAAGACAAAGTACAAGCCGTTGCGTCGAGATCACGCAAAAACAACGACGGGATAAAAACCGCCTCCGAAACATCGTGCCATTACGTTCGTTCTAGAAACAGCGTCTCTTCCGCCTCTCTCCGGTTGAAAGCTACACTCTGACAAATCCGAAGAGAGCTCGAACAGTGGCACGGAGAACGGGAACGCGCGTAACAATAGAGCTTTCGAATGAAAATTCGATAAACAAAGGGACCGGCAGATCTGGCGGCTGGTACGTGCCGTGGATAACAGGCCAGAATACATTTGTCAGCATCGCTGCGACATTTCCGGCGTTGTGTCGAAACGTGGCCGGTATGCGTGCTGGAGAAATTATTCGTGACGTACGCATTATTCGGTTGACGCGACGGTTCTTGGGCCGAGAATTCGACGGCGATATGCGTGCGTGTATCGTACGTGGTCTAGGATACTGACCGTTCTGGGCGATGAGAGGATAGCGTCGTAGTCAGGCTGGCAAAGTGGTCGTGAGAAACACTACCTGGACTACTGGACATTAGAATCTTCGTTGCGTAAATTAGTTTCCTAATTACCAGCGAGGTAAAAACGTTACCGCGAAACTTTGCCATTTCGAACACCTCTTATTCCAGCGACATCGGAGAGCGAAAAAAAACCAAATATTCGAGATATACCTACTTAACCGTATCATGCTCTCTGTGTGTGTATATATATACATATATATACACGTAAGTAAGGAAGAAATTATCGAAAGAATCGAAGGGAAATGGAAGAGCAGCGAAAACAGCGATAGGTGGTGAATCAGAAGCGTTCGTAACAACGGAAACTACCGGTGAATTGGTAATTGGAAAAAGAAATTTGGTAATTCGTCACTTCGGGAGGATTGGGAGGATAGATGAGAAGATGAAGAAGAAGATCGAGACGCACAGTTTTAGTCGTTCGACTATCCGATGTAATTCGATTCCGTCCAGTTTTACTGTAAATAGTTAAATTAACGCGTCAAGTATAGAAGTATTTGGCAGTACTTTCTTCGTTTCTTCGAGTACTCGTAGAACACAAGTTCGAATCTACTCGAAAGTGTTCGTTCTCGGTTTAGGAACGAGTAGGAAACGCCGTGTGCAAACTAATTGAGATTCTTTTACGCTGGAGACGTTATCGATCGGGTGCTGCCAGTGCCTTTCTCAAGCCCCGGCTGGCGGTCGCGTCACCAAGCTTTTAGGAATTTTGGGATGCACCGCAATATCGAAAGCGTTCGAGCAAACGAGGGCCTAGCCCATCGAAATTCCACTGAATCGCAAGCACCTACTTTTTACCTTGGTCTATTTTAAAGTAGCGTTTTCAGGGCGTTCGAGCGAAAGTTCAGGGGTGGAATAGAATTTCCGAGGAAAAGCGATTCTTCAGGATTCTTCGGGTAGGAGAAGACGGGAAAGTTTGGCTTGTAAAAACGATTTTGGTGATCGTTTCCGGTTTTTAATCGCCGAGTTTATTGCAGATCAAATATGGGTAAACGGTGAATATTACGCCTTGCGACTATGCAGATGTTAGTTAATATTAGAATATTAGAGTTTACGAGTATTGGAATTTCCTAGTTAGTTATAATTTAATATTCGTAATATACTCGATCTAGCGCAATGCGAAATAGAAAAGAAATCCAGGTTTCTATCGCGGGTGACGAGTCGAAATGATAAAGTCTCGCGATGTTACTGGAATATATTATAAATAAATGGAGGAAAAGGACACAAACATTTTGTACGGTTATAGTAATGTCCAAATTCGTGTTTCCATGCATATAATTGAAGATACTGTACTTTAGATATAGAAAAAATCCGCTTTGTTTATTTCGCCTGGGTTCTCTCGTACAATGAATCATCGTTTTGTATCGTGGAAAAGGCCTACGTAACCCTGGCCACGAACGTTTGCGGAACACGTGCGTGGTAGGCCTGAGAAAAGACAATGGGATGCTAGAACAGTCAGTGTCAGTGGAGAAGCCAAAGAGTGTGAGTCGAGAAATCAGAGAGTGTGGTCCGCGTCAGAGAGAGAGAGAGAGAGAGAGAGAGAGAGCGTTGAAACCGTGGTGACGAGAATTGCAAATTAACTATCGAGTTGTCTAAATACTACAATGATTAAAAATCAATTAAAATCAGCGAATTGGCAAGTTAGCAGTTGTAAACTACAGACACTTTATATGCACTTTCTTTGAAAATGTTGAATTTTAAAATCCGTGAAACGAGACGAGATTCGTACGATTTACTCAGGCAACTGTACTTAGTTTATTACCAGTCTATATAAGAAATAAATTTAACAATGAATTTACTTTCAGTATCGTGAAATTCGCGTGTGGCTTGTCAAGTTGAAGCAGCAATATTAATTCAGTTATGTAAGAGAGCTCTGGTATTTCGAGTAGTGTTGTATTGGCAAGCGTAAAAATGCATTTCCAAATTAACGAAGACCAATTTTGTTCGATCGATATTAGAGGGAGGTAATATCGATTAGCTTTCCGTGATATTAAAGGGGCAAAGACTGAATGTGTCGCGCAAAAGATTTCACGCACATCCGCAGTCGACTGTGAATAAAGTTTCGCGAACGAATATCACCTTTTGCAAAATTCCATTGAAACACGCTGAAACACGCTCGTTTTTAACCATTTAACGAGTCATTATTTTATTTTCATATCGTAAAACGCATAGTCGTTCGAATATCGAATAAAAATAAAAGAAAATATCCGGTACATCCGCTTAAAAACATTTATCTTGATCAAGCGAGGTGGAAAATTCATTTTTACAGACAAAAATGTACAATCGATGTGAGGAAAAATCGGTGGTTAAAATATCCCTAATCGGTGGTCGTGTTCCGCGTATTTTTAATTCGATATTCTTTTACTGGGAATATTTTTAATGACGTAACCGTCAGGTTATACAGTAGCCACAAGGCCGTAAACGAAAAACGCGACAAGTCACGTTTCGCGTCTTTTACGAGAGTTTTACAAATTTAAAGTTCGGTACATCGTCGACCGATCACGCGTCAAACTTGACGTCGCGTTATCATGCCTTATGATTATTTAAAAATATTAATAACGTTAATTATGCCGACTAATATCGATCAAGTTAAATCAACGCAATGTCATTTGATTTATGCAAGATATCGCGAATTTATCATCTATATTCAGAAGATACGTACGGCTTTCAAATGGAATATTTTTTCATCGTACCCTACTTTTCTTATCGTATCGTGATTTTTCTTTCTTTTCTCTTTCTTCTTCCTCTTCTTCTTCTTCTTCTTTTTCTTTTTCTTTTTCTTCTTCCTCTTCATACTCTTCTTCTTCTTCTTCTCCTTCCTTTTTTTTTCGTTTGCTCGATCGAAGAAAAATTTAGAACCGTAGGAAGGAAAAAGGGAAAAGATATAATTGATCGCGATCGTAATCGTATTCCGGTTAATTCGATGGAGCTATCGTAGTTTCAAAGTCCTTTTAGACCACGCGGACGTTTAATGCTCGTCTTAATATATTCGAATGAGTTTTGCCAATTAGCAGGAAGTCGGCTTAACTTGGATCGTGTTTCCTTGGATCTCGTTAAAACGAACTTGACTGGATCAGGAATAATAAGGAATAATAAGAAATAATAAGGAATAGTAAGGAATAGCAAGGAAACCGCTGGTGGACAGAATCAGGGTTTTTGCCGCTTGAAAAGTATGGGAAAGTTAGAGAAGGTGTTGTTGGATGGGATACGGGTGTCTGGCGTTTCATCGTAACACGTCTTTGGTAAGAATGTTCTTGCCGTCACGTAACTCGATCGTAACGCGTGTAACGACGCGAATATATCGCAGTTCTCTGGATAAATAAACGAACGTGACAGCAAGACCGAAAAATTTTCGACAATGGGGCGAGGGAAGAACGAGAAATTTACCAGAGGAAGAAGGGAAGCCAACAAGCCAGAAACGCTGACACGATGATTCCCAACGTTCTCGCTGCCTTTCGTTCCCTTCTCATTTTGCTGCTGCTGGTGATCGGTGGATCTTCTGGTTGTGGATCCGGCGACGATTGATCCACAGTTGGCAGCGTGGTCAAACCGGCCGAAATCCCATTGATCTGCAGATGTTTGTTTAAGAGCGCTGCCGCCACTTTGCTCCTGCAACCAAACGTCCCAACTTCATATTTCTGTTGATACGCAAGTCTGGAAAATAAAATAAGGGAACAATGCGTAGCTATTTTAAGCGTTAAAAGTATTCCCTCTGAATAAAAGTAGACTCCTAGTAGCTTATATATACATCTTTAGACTCGTTTCAAGGCTTACTCATATAATCGCTATAGTCCTGATGAAATTTTCAAACGTGTTTTATATAACACGCGTAATATTCCTAATATTCGCGAATGGTTTGCACAAGTGTTCAAACACCTTCGTCGTCTATCGTACATTGAAAACGTAATTATACGTATTTGCAATTTCCTAGCTACGAATATGGTATTTTGTTGGCAAAAGACGTTAAATAAAATATCGCTAAACGTGCGAGTGTTGTCCTTTTGAGGCATTATCTCGGCCGAGCGACTTTCGCCGGGCTATTTTCCAGATAATACGCGTATCTGAAGTTGCCGAGAAGAATAGGCACCGTTACAGCTGATACGAAGCGCGTCCGTCTATAGACGTTCCATTGTCACTGACGCGCATTGTTTCCGCTGCTCCACTACTTTTCCTCTCCGCGCCATCGTTTCTCGATCGCGCTTCTTCTTCGATCGATCTTCCTCTAACATTCTAACGCGTTTCGACAATTATTTCCACAACGAAAAACGAAAGCTTGCTCGATGCGTGCAAATCTGTCAGATATTCAAAGTGAAAATTCAAATACTCGCGGTAACTTTATACCGATCTTTCGTACGATACTCTTAAACGAATATTTCTCTAAGCGAATAAATAAAATTATCGTTTCGTTGTAATTCGATGCTAGTTCGCTGTACGTTACGTTTGCAAAGAAAGAGAGAAAAATATCGAAAAGACGACGAGTTCCCTAGAGCTTTGTGCAGTTTCGATCAGAAGATTTGATTGGTAAGCGAACGTTGCTGGAAAATTCGATCGATTATCGATCATTTTCAATAAAACTAAAACCGCTGGAAGATGCGACCCCCGAATATCGCGTTAAAGCAAATCCTGGAAACTTTTATTATCGTTTCTCCCCTGAAGCTCGAACATCCGCGAATAAATAAGATCTTTCCTTCGCATCTGCGATCTCGAGGGATCAGATCGGCCGGACACGATAGAACAGCGTTTGCTTTTGTACAATAAAAGTCGTCCTATCGATCTGAAAGCTTTTTCGTTCGAGTAACATGGTCGGCGCTCCTTTGAAGTGGAATTAGGAAGCAGAGACGTCGGAGAGGCTGGCTGCAGATTTAATTTTTCCTTTGACCGGCAAAGCACTCGCTATGCCTTGCAAACAGATCTGATTTTGCTCTCCGTGGAAATCCTCGAACATGCAGAGCCAAAGGCGCGTGCAAATCGGAATTGCAATCGGCAAAGAGCCCTCTGTGTCCTGGCTGAGCTACCGCAGACCCTGCTAAACTTTAACGTCGTTAAAGTCGAGGACGAATCTTTCGATCGTATTTCGAGTCGTTCCACCGATGGACCTCGTTCCGACGACAGACTAAAACGTTAGGACTCGAGTACAATGGTCGATGATTTAGTTTTCCGATGAAATCCGAATTTGACGTACAGTGGCAATTAGCAAAAGCTTAGTTACTCTTGCGCTGGAAACATTTGTTGGAAAAATTTCTAATGAAATTTGTAGTATTTGTAATAAGGTATTATCTTAAGTAATCGACGCTTAATCGGGTAAGAAGGCTTCTTAAAGTAAGCTAACTTTTTCCTAGCGGATATATTCACGGACGTTTGTTCGAGGAATTCCAAGAATTTCGATAAGCTCGACCACTGTCGCTTTCTCATCTTTACGCTTATTTTTTTCAACTGCCCGGCACAGCTTGTTTCGAGCAAATCGAGCTGGTAACGTTGGTGCTAACATTGTTATTCGTCGAGAGATACCGTTGAACGTCTTGGAAGAATTTTTTCGTTCGCAAGTTTTCCTTCGTGCTAGTTTTGATAGCTGATACCAAAACGATAAAAGTTTCATCGGCATACTAAAAATTCAAATAATCGCGATTCGATCGAACGCCGATCCGATCAACTTCGAAGTATAGTTCCGACCCTCGTTGGAAAGACGTGGATCGATGGTCTAGGAATCGCCAGTTAATTCGATACTATTTCTCCGGCTTGAAACTTTTTTTCAAGAGCATCTATGGAAAAGCGTGTTGCTGGCGAGTCAATCCACGTGGCAAGGGAAATCGAGAAAAGATTCGGATGAAAGGCGAAAGTTTCCAATCGAGATCTGAAAGTAATCTTCCAAGATCCTAATAAAAGTTGCCATGATTGCGTTCTCGATGGTTCTTGGCGTTTCATCTCGTTTTTCTTCGTCAAAGGTGACATAACGCAATGAGTTTCTCTTTTTTTCTTCCTCCTTTTTCTTTCATGACCTTCTTCATTTACAAGGTATAGGAAACAGTGGAGTAATTAGTTTGCCGGTGAATCGTATCCTGTTTGAAGTGGCAGCATCGCGAATCAAACGTAATAACGACGCTAGTAATTATATCGAGTTATTCGTGTGAAATAGGTCAATCGATATTATTAATCGTTAATTTAACGTTCGTTATTTAACGTTAATAGATCTGCAATTAGATTATTCCTCTTCCTTCGTTCGTTATCAATTCGAAGCGACAACATAGATGACACGGTATACGTATTACACGGTGCGCATTATAATTTAGGTAAAAATAGGCCAAAAACCTTTCTTCTCTCTATTTCGTTCGTATTTTATGATTAATTTCATTTGATGACAGAATGAAAATGTAAATGTTTGCATTTTTATGGATTTAGCATGGCAGAGGAAGTAGGTTCGTTCTTAATTGCGTTATTCTCCATTTTTCCCGTAGATAAGGGCTGCCTCCGTCGCCTCGTGGCGGAAATAATCGAGTTACTGCGTTAAAAACGCAAAGTGTTCCACGAAGATCGAGTTTCGAAAAATTGCTTTCTCTTGCATCGTGTCGGCCGTGCATCGAAATGGTAAAATAAAAGTCTTAGCTCGTTTATACAATTTATAGAATGCCGTTGCGTTCTAGAAAACCAAGCGTGATTACATACTTGTAATAATCTCGAGCGTGCGTATCATCGTTTCGTCGATAGTCGATAGACTGTATCGCACTTATTAGCTATTTATGCGTTTATGTTAAATTTTGGGATAAAAAGGTCGAGACGAATCTTTTATCGTCGCTCACGATCAGATACGTTTTATTAGGCAAGCAAATTTATAATATCACGAGCGATTCCATGAAAAATATCGAAAGTTTCTTCTCGTTTATACGTAAAACGATTCGACGATCGTCGAAAGGGAGGAAAGGAAAGGATAGGAAGGAAAATCGGAAATAGGATAGAAAATTCTCGCGTTTAATTTACAAATCATGGCCGTACCGTCCGACTATAAACTGGCTCGTACTACTCGATGTTTACGCGCCGATCGATCTCTGGTCCATTCTTTGCCCCTGCACTCGCGTCGCATAGATATAGCAGCGATCGAATCATTCGCAAACACTTCTGCC
The DNA here is from genome assembly GCF_000188095.3 of Bombus impatiens. NCBI lineage: Eukaryota > Metazoa > Arthropoda > Insecta > Hymenoptera > Apidae > Bombus > Bombus impatiens. The sequence continues at coordinate 883,893 of NT_176801.1, read as the reverse complement.
GAATGAATGGCATAAAATGACGATAGAAACAACGTGATTTCGAGATACCTTTTTATCTGTTTAGGGTTCTAGGTTTTTAAATCGAAGCATTCTTTTAGAAAAGAACGCGCAACGCCCAGGAAAACGTAAAGATAGTTTCGAGAAAACTGTTTTTAAAACGTTCGAGTACTTGGATCTCGTTGAAAACTTTTCTCCTCGATTTTATTCGTGGTCAAAACATTAGAACGTTTAAATATTTTTTAATGCAATCGAAGTAATTGATTTAGACGTATCGATGGACATAGGTGAATTTATTTATGCGAAAATGTAATGGCAGAAATTTAGTGTCGAGTTTAAGTATATGTGAAAATTATATGACACGCTATTACAAGTAGATAGGATTAATTTTAATGACGCTAGCGCGAGCGTGTTCAGAGGAATAACCACTTCGGTTCTAACGAACGAAGTCGAATTAATGCCCGAATGCATAAATAAAATGTCTGGAGAGCTTACGGTTACCCAGTTCGCCGATCCTATCGAAAATTTACAGAATGCGGTGAATTTCCAACGTTATCCGAGAAACCGTTCGAGTGGCGTATATCGACCACTATGCCGGCACAATGCATTTTTACTCAAGTATTCTCGATTATCCTATAAATGCACGGATCCGTCCTTTATATAGCGCAACCTTGACTTCTCCAATTATTCGTTATCATAGCGAACAGCTGATATTCATTTTCAAATCGATAACCCACTGTCTTCTCTGTCTCGAGTGAAACGTTGAAAACTCGATCGTGTTTTCGACTCGATTTCGATCGTGCGAAACGAGTACCGGCGTAATTATTATATGAAAGTTACACAGTTCACCGATCGATAGAACGCGATGGTTCTTATCCTCTATCTTTTACTTGGGGACATTTTTAAAATTTCGTGCTACGACGAATTGTCGTAGCGAATGCCTGAAAGCGAAGAATCTCGATCAAAGTAAGAGTCGTTGGAATCTGCGAGTAATTTCTTTGCATTGGTATTAGCTTTCTGTATAATAAACGTCGATACGTTTGGAATTTTACGCCTCCGTCGGCCCATATAATTTCCAGAGGAATTTCCAGTTGTTCGATTCGATCGGACTTTTCTCCATCTAACGAGCAATTAACTTTATTTCATGGAGTGGATCGTGTAACACCGACCAATCATCGTCCAATTAATAATCATGCAGGCGTGGGCGTTATTTAATAAAGTGAACCATATAAAGAAGGATGTGTGTTAGTTTATTCAAACAAGAAAATGCTTTCTCCGGGAATTATTTCAGTACATATTTGAGGCCTATAATACGTTTATTATTCGAGACTAATTAAACCTTTATAAACTAATTAAAACTTTATAAAGTCTAAGATTATTTGCTATTTTATTTCAAACCTTCGAAACGAAATTATTCGAAATTGTAAGTTTTTAGCGTTACTTTGGATGACGTTTTCTCGGCTCTGTAACCATCGTAAAATACAGTGAAACAAAGCGAATCGTTGTTAAATTCGAGCGATGTAGCTAATTGCAAGATTTGCACATCGTGGATTAATAAAAAAAAAAAAAAAAAAAGTATAAAAATTCTTTAAAACGTCTTTTCGTACGATAGGCTAGAAAAATATTTTGCGAGTTTAGACTTTGCGAGTTAGACTTTGACGAAATCTTGGCGACGCGACGGGAATATTATTGTACTTTCGTGAAAGAAATAAGATCCGACGACACGAAGAATCGCTTGAAGATAGAATTTTCGGCTTGCTGAAACGTAACGACGGTTCGCGATCCGGATCAAGCCATCGACCGTCCTCTTCCTTACGTCCGAGTTAAGCGTAAACACGTAAGCCGGCAAACGAAGAAACAATTTCAAGGAATATATATTTTTAACGTTTCGATGTTTTTAACCTTTAAACATTTTGCTCGGAACAACGATACTTTATATGAGGTAGTAAAAAAAAAAAAAAAAAAAAAAAAAAAGTATAAAAATTCTTTAAAACGTCTTTTCGTACGATAGGCTAGAAAAATATTTTGCGAGTTTAGACTTTGCGAGTTAGACTTTGACGAAATCTTGGCGACGCGACGGGAATATTATTGTACTTTCGTGAAAGAAATAAGATCCGACGACACGAAGAATCGCTTGAAGATAGAATTTTCGGCTTGCTGAAACGTAACGACGGTTCGCGATCCGGATCAAGCCATCGACCGTCCTCTTCCTTACGTCCGAGTTAAGCGTAAACACGTAAGCCGGCAAACGAAGAAACAATTTCAAGGAATATATATTTTTAACGTTTCGATGTTTTTAACCTTTAAACATTTTGCTCGGAACAACGATACTTTATATGAGGTAGTAAATGCAGTTTTCTTTCGTACGATTATCGTAAGATTATACATAGTTTCGTGATTTCCGGTTATAACATTACAAGATTAAGACGGATTGTGAGAATGATAATGCGGTTACTATATCGGCAATGTAATGGCAATGTCGCTGGCTTTTCAGGATTTTCTCTGAAAAGAAACGGATGCCGATCGATGTTCGTGGAGGACGAAAATAAAAACGACAGCAGTGCCTTGTATCAGGAAATCCAAGAGGAAAAAGAGGAAAGAATCGTTTGCCTCGAGAGAAGCACTCTTGAACTTTTCAAGTCAAACAAGTTACCTGGTGAATTTTTGATGCTCGCTACGGTAAAACTCGTTAAATTACCGGCGAAACTTTTCAAACTAATTCCATCAACGTTACGAATCGCTACGAGTTGCTACTTCTCTGCGTTAATCGAAATTAATTAACAGGTCGAGCAGAAACGTTGAATTCTTTGAGCAAATTTTTCTCATACTTTACGTGCCACCATCGCAATCTTAACCTTGTTCCGAAGCAATGAAATACAGGAATATTTCCTTCGAAATATACGTGTACGGCTTGTTTCCACGAAACGAATCTGAGCAATCTCCGGAAAGTTTCAGCCTTTATATAGCAGGTTATATGGTAGTGTCCTTGTTGCTTGCAAAAGAATATCGGCAAAATATAGAAGAAATACTTATTAGGTTGCAAGACTTATTACGATATCTGGTGGAAATATTTCAACTAGATTTAAATAAAATAAAAAATTCGCGATAAATATCCGTGGTCTAGCGATTACCAGAAAGCCCAAGGGTGCCATATAACTACTAACCAACTACTCCAAAGTTAAACCAACTGCCCAAGTTCCCGGGTACACTCGACATTTTTAAGGGCAGTTTGATTAGCGTTCTACGCGTAAGCTTCGATGAATTTTCGAAGCAGGGTCGATCGATAGCCAAGAGGGAAAAGTTTCCAAGTCGGTTGAGCACGTTGCCTGGAAGCTTTCGAACGGTTGGTACTTTCAAACTCAATTAGCACCTTGGCTACGAAAGATCCGCAGGGCTTTGGTAGCTCTCGTAAAGTCCGACTGATTATACTTTATATCGCAGCATGGAACTGCGTCGATTCGAAATTTTGATAAGAAAAGATTGACTTTTCGAATTTTTCAAACGAAAGCTAGATGCTGTGATCGAGAAGTTGGGAGTTTCGAAACTTCGAGGATAGACCCAAGCTTTTTCCCTGATTCGCAAAGGACCTAACTTTCGGACGTTTTTCCTTCGTTTCGAATCAATTTTTATCGCTATCGTCCCTGCGATCGTCCCACTCTAATCTATGGTTACAATAAACGAATTCAAAATATTCAAGGTGCAAACAGTAGAATTAAAATTTCCAATGTGTCACGCTTGAAATGCGATATCCATAAATCTTCTAAAAATGCGTTAACGGTTTAAGATTTTATGATGTCTGTATTTTACGATGTACCAAGTTTATAGATAGATTTACCGCGCGCGAATGCTGCACGGAATCCCTTCCCCATCGCAGATGCTTTCAGACGATGGGCAACCGTAGGTAGAAACATAAAAAATCCAACAGAAATCTGCCGGAGACTTGCTCTCTACGCAACATATCCTACGACCTATCCTATTGCCTCGTTTCCCTGCAAAATGTTCCGAGCAAAGCACCTCCCGTTCGAAGAAACAAACTCGTAAATTCGAAATAATTGTCCTATCCCTAGCAACGAGTAGGGTTTCCACGACGTGTCAATTATACTGGTAAAAATGTACCGTCGCTCTATATTTTCTCCGATCCAACGACATTCTTATTTCCCGAAGAAATTCTCTTATACGAAGGAAATTGGTCGGTGTAAAGTTCGTTTAAACACTTTTAATTACTCGTATGGCTATTACGTGATATTTTTACGATACAGAAAGATATACGCTTGAAAGAAACAATTTGCAAATATCTCCGAGTTGATCGATGTCGCAACGGATTCCCAATGGACTGGGAAGGTACAGCCAGCGGCCGATCCATCGCCGATCCATCGATACTCATGCGTTACGGAAACGCAATTTATTCGATCTGCGAGTGTCTGCTGCATACGTCTTTGTAAACTAGAACGATAATCGGAGGCAATGGAGGCAATGGAGGCAGTGGAGGCAGCGAAGGCAGTGGAGGCAGCGAAGGCAGTGGAAAAGGCAGAGAAACGAGAGCAACGAAGTAAGTAATAATCCTTTGGATCGAGGCCACAATTGGATAGCCAAAGTTGGAGAGTAAGAGAGCGGCTCCGACATTCGGTCAGCTTAAGAATATAGCCCACTAGGGTAATTGCGTTGAATATCGGGTTTTCCTGCTTCTGATTAGTATCCTGAAGTAACGGGGTAATAAAAGCATCCTTTTTCACAAGGCTTTCCAACTTTTCATTTACTTTCCGCTTTCTTTTAGTCGAATATTCACGATCGAAGCTCTAGGAAATTTTACAATGCCGTTAAAACGAATATTCGATACGATCTCTCAGCCGCGTATACGTAAACAGGTTTTTAAGTTTGAATCTTCTCCTACTGCGATTTCTTTTCTTATCGTGTTAGTTATTATGCGTGTACATTAACGGTAGGATCTGTTTGAAATCGTGCAGAACTGTTCGACTACCATATATGTACTCGATAGGATCCCTGTCGCGTCTATTTTTTCATTCGTAAGATTCTAAGACGAACGAAACGTTTATATATGAGACTTTATCCTTCATTCTCTATGAAACGCTTTCTTTCGCTCGTGGAAGAAACTTGATACATGTAATGTAAGTTTGACGTACTATAGCGCGTAACAGAGAAACACTACGTCGTCACAGGCATACGTTTCTGGTCGGATAGAAAATAAATTCGGTCGATTCGTCCGACCAGAAGTTGCATTAATTTCAGCTCTTTTATGGTAATAAGTTATGGTGACTTGGAAATCCGCGATACAAAGATAACATCCGTTATCCGCTTGTTGTTACACGCGCCTCTCTCATAAAAATCGAAGAATATTCAACTCGAGTCTTTCTCGCTGTGCTTTTCCTTTTTCCCACGCACTCTTACGTTCTAAAACATAAATTTTCTACGCTATTCGCAGACTGATTCGAACGCCCGTTCCGTTATACTCGTTCTGCGTGAACCCTTATCCCTTATCGTATACGCATCTCATAGGAATTTGAAAATATTCAACTTGGATCCTTCACGCCCCAAACTAATACGTAATAAGATTCCGAAATACGAATCTCCGTTACGTTATTCGCATCGAATCTAACCTCTGCCCTGTTGTATCCATCCTCCATAAACATAGCCGACACCGTTAAAAAAAAGGCATTCGATTTTTCGATAGGTAATCTAATACGAGCGACCGCTTTGCGATGAATTCTTTCGTGTAAGAAGGCGTCGAAACGTATGCACGGTTCGTATCCTCCGATTGGCTCAAGCTGAAAGCGTTTTCCTGTTTCATCACGGGGATCGTGAATCGTCGGTCACCGTACCGGACAAAAATATTACGATCGAGGTGGAAACGCTCGGATCTTCCCCGGTGTTCGTTATCGTTTTAGTCCAGCTATCGAGAAAGAAATCGAATTGCATTTTTATTACGAATTAAATCGCCCCTACCCCTTCCGTCGACGTTGTTAAGAGCGTTTGGTCGCGTGCACACAGTACACGCTCCATCAGTTCGATACCAGCGGAACAGTGCTTATCTAAAAATTCGTTATTTGCTCGTCGATGCTCCGGGGAAATAGTATCGGGCCCGATGAATCGTGCAAGATGCTGGTACCGAACGGAGGATTAAACGGCTTTCCATTAACTCGTCGAAGGATCGCATTGATTTTGCCAGGAATTTCTAAGCAATATCGTCGAGCTTGTTCGCAAAATATCCAGCCGAGGACGTTTCGAAAGTTTAAGGTAGTAACTAAGCTCCTAAGTAAACTGCGAATATTTACGGAAATTCATATTTTTACGAAGATGCTTAAACAGGACGACGAGTACTATATTTCTCGTATTTTACATGTTTTACATATATTACATGCAGTGTTTCGCGTATTACCTGCATTTTACGCATTTTTACACTTTCAAATTTTCTATTATCTAATTGCATAAAAATCCGCTGTCTAGCTGTTTTATTTAAACGACTTTGTTGATTCGAATGCGAAATTATTTGATTAAATTGATGAAATTGTTTCTTTTTTTTTGTTTATTCCGAATAAAAAATTAATATTCCGAAATATTCCGAATAAAGAAATAAAAAAAACGGAACATCCACCACATTACGTTCATTTTGTTCCGACACGTTTATCCACTCGCAACGCGTACACGCTATTCGTACCCAACAGGCGTTCCCCAATTTTCGTCCGAATATCTCACAGTTAGGTGTTACGATAACAACCGGTCGAAGGCAACGAGCTAAACAACGACAACAATGTCGATACAAGGGCTGATAAAGCGAGCATTAGAGAGAGAGAGAGAGAGAGAGAGAGAGGAGAGAAATTAAGGTACTCCTTGGAAACTATTTGACAAGCATCGTGCTTTGTTCGGCGACGACCTCTGTTTACCGAGTCGGGTCTCGCAATAGCGACTTTTAATTAACCCACATATCGATGCCGCTCGTTATTCTCGTGCGCGAAAAAGCTCGCGTCTCTCTCTCTGCCTAGAGTTCTTCGCGTCCAATCGTTTTCGCAGCCTCCGTTATGATTCTGAATCGGTGTTCCTTGACGATGTTCGATCCTTGAAACTCGCTGATCGTTTCCATTGTTTTCTACAAAGACGAAGAATGGCAAAGAGAATGTTATTTCTTTCGTCGCTTAACCGGCAAGGAGAAAACGTAATTTTTGTCATCGCTATTAGATAATGCGATGAGATAAGAATCTGGTGGGAAAATTTCCTAGCAAACGAGCGAATTTTGACGTTTCAGCATACTGATCTTCCAATCTTCTAAAAAAAGTTTTAGAATCCTCGCTGAATTGAAATTTCATTGAAATATTTAAGTATATTTGTCCTTAGCATGTGGAACGTAGGGCGAAAAAGCGTCAATTAGGAGACAGTTTGCTAATTGCCGTATCGACTTCGCGTCAGAAAATCGACGATCGTAGACGAACCGATCGGACGTTGGTTCAATTTTCGGTTGACTTTGAAACGTTTATTACCTTGGACGTGATCAAGTTCTCTCGACCGTACGCGGAGTTTCGTGAAAATTAGAAGAACGACAAGACGCGTCTCTCGCGAGCGTCGCAAGAACGTGAAGGTACGTCGACGGAATATCGTTGGAACGAGTAACGGATCCAACAATTCCTCGTTATTCGATTTGCCAGCGAATCCCACACAGCGGCCTTCCTTGGTTACCGAAGCGATTCCTTCGCAAGGTAAATATTCTCACTAGCGCCGGTGGAAGTTGCTCGTCGAAGTCTCATCGAGGTCGTGAGACTGGAAAACGGAAACGGTGGCGAAGCTCGAACGACCAAAGGACGGTGAATCCACCATCCGCGAGTCTATCGCTTTCAGAGTTTCAAGCTGTTCCGTTTACCGAGTGGGAAAACTTTTGGTCGAATCGTTCGTTCGAACGTGATTCTTTGAAATTTCGAAGAGCGAAGATACGGTGTGGCGTGGTGTTGGCGTATCTCGATCTCGTTCGAGAGAAGAACAGATTGGCGGGAAGAAACTTGGCATAAAAAATTGTTATACGCTTTTACTCGAAGTAGATAGACGGAAGTAGATGGAAGAAATTAGATGAAAGTAGGTGGAAAATTTTAAAAGTGGTGCGCGAACACGTTTCGAGCGTTGCAGCGATATCGCGAATCGACGGCTCGGGCGCGATCGTTGCCATCATCGAGAGCGCAATTGCTCGCGTGTAACGCCGTTGATAACAAGGACGCCACAGTTACCCGATATATTTATCCCACTATCGACTATTTTCGCGTGCTTCGTTCACGCCGATTCGCTAAACTTTCTGACCGATGGATACGATCGATTCGCACAACAGTTTACGGAAGGATAGCAGCCGAGCTGAAACCTTTATAGACTCGATCACTTTCTATTATTTTATGACGCGACACGTTGTAGATTTGACTTGCATCGAAAGAAGGTCGAATCATCTCGCAAAGTCTTTTGTTTCTTTTAGAAATTTCATATCGATGCTATGTATGTCGATTATAAATATTTTTACTTCGATAGACGATAGAACTCTTTTAAATTGTTTACTTCTATGACACGTACGATAATTTCAAACTCATACAGCATATAAAACGTATCGAATAGCATTGAACGATCGATCGACTAAATGTCAGTGAAACTGTGGAATACGGAAGAAGCACCGGCGACACGAGTCAGTGTTTGAAACGATATTCCGACTCGTGGGACCAATAAGTAGATATGGATAGCGCTTGGTCAGGCCATTCCATTCAGGTAGATTACACGAGCGAAGATGGTGCCTGGTGGAACGATCGCATCGAAGCAGTATCCGATAAAGCGAGTAAGGTAAAACGGAATAATAGCTGTGTTAGATTGGAAGTAGAAACGCGGGCTGGGATTTGCATGATGAAGTCATCGTAGACTGTGTCCCGAAAGATAATGCAGTATTTCTGCTTCCTTGATTTACGAATTGCCAAGTGGAAAAGACCTAAAAGATCGTAGCGTGGAATACATTTCGAAGTGTAAATATACTGACTCGCCTTTATTACACTCGATTTCGTAATGCGATATGGAAATGAGAAACTGTGTTAAACTTCCTTTAAAGTCACGATTCTTCCGAAGAATAACGTTTATCTTATAGGGAAAAAATTTCATTTCTGCTTAAAAGACAATAATCGGGTTTTTCGCCGAGAGAAATCCTTCCGAGGGAATAAGAATTTGTATATAATTTTACTTTTTTGCAAAGAACGTACGTATAAAACGTCGTTAACGTAAACGTACTAGCAAATTTAAAAAAATTTCTTTTTTAAACTATATCGTCGTTTAATTTTATATTTTACCGATAACTATGGAAGACGAGGCGAGGAGATGTCCTGAAAGTTTCGTTTCGATAATTCCGACATACGCGTAATCGCTTTAAACGTCGTTATCCATTTTTCATTCTTAAATTATTTATACCACTTAGAGGCTGTCAAATCGTGGGGAAAATATTTAGACTTTCTACTTATCTATCGAAGCAACTATCTATCGAAGTTGTAACGATAGACAAACGTAACAAGTCGTATAATTCGAAAATCAAGCGACTGCTCTTAAACGAACAATAATGATATTGGTATAGCGCATATGTATATAGGAAACGAATAAGAGAAATAAAACGGGTGTAATTATCGGATGACGGAAAGGGCCAGGAAAAATGTCATGTCGTATCGATAGATAAGAACGGCAGGAGAAAGGAATGGTGGAACGAAAGAAGAGCGTGTTGAATACATGAATGTATTTACTTGCTGATATTTTCGTCGTGCTATATCACGCTCGTCGTTAACCCACATTGCACATTTTTTAAGGAAGTAGCAAAAAATTGTGCCGTTAACAGATTTGATCGATATCGATGAACCGACGTACATTTTTCAACGACACTTGCATTTCTTTCCGCGATGAAATTATTTTTCATGGAATCTCGTTTTATATTCGATGCTTAACTTTTACCTCGAAATAATCAGACACAGAGAAAAAAATATCATTTAATCGAAGAAAATTTGAAACGAGACGAAGATATTAGGAAAATTTAACGAAACGAATAGATTCTCGTTCGCCGACATTTGAACTTTATACCGCAAAACTCTGTTCGGTTTAAGTTATCACCTATATTAGAAGTCAAGTTTCCAGCATAATAAGACAGATGCACGCGATATACGCGACATTGACTGCGAACGATGAAAATCGACAAGAGATTGCACGATGATCGTGATTGGTTATAGCGAGAGGAATGGGTGAAACTTTACGGCAAAATAAATAAACGGCTTGTTCTTTTCGAAGGTGAGAACGAGTGGTTCGGTTTGCCGAGAGACACGGTGTCGATTACGAGGCGCGCCAGGTTCGCAGACTGTGAAAGGCGAAGGTAGACTCGTTCGAGGGTAACGTTAATCTTCGCTGGCGATGTTACTCGTCAAAGTAATAACGAGTACGCGTTACTGAAACTCGAGCAGCTTGATAACGATTATGTTGATAATTTTCGCTGGAATCAGGACTCGTGTATCACGAAAGAGGATATCTGTCCGTCCACGTTCGCCTCTCTCCACTAACCTATTAATTATCGCCTTTATATGAAAATTGATCGTTTCTTACGACGATGAAATTATTAACATTATTATTATTAATTATCATACGAGAATAACCGTAACTATTTAAAACTTTTTTGAGCTTTTGATTTTTTTCGTTCAACATCGTTTGCTAAATATCGACATATCGCGTACGTTGTACGTTCGAAATGTATCGTTAATAAGCTGCAGATGTATGCACGTACATGGATTTATTAGAAATTTACAAAAATACAAAATTATTGTAGAAATACAAAAATACATACAAAAATCGAAGTAAACGAGGTAATTCATAGCGATGTAACGAGCGAATAAATCACTACCATACGAATTGAATAAACAAATAGATGTAAATTAATAGCAACTACAAAAATGAATTCCAATATCTTGTAACAGATCAATAGGAAAGACAGGAAATGGATAAAACGCGAACGAAATTTGCTGTTGCTAAGGCTAAGTACGAAATCATTTATGCACGGCGATCGTTCGTTATTGCAAGAAAAAATTCATTTCAATTCAATCGTCGATATCGAATGATCTATCAAAACCACGATTCCCACTATATCATAGTTCTCGTCCTGTCAATACGAGATGGCATCGAATTCAAAATTCAAAATTGCATAATAATCTGGGCATTGACGTAACGACGTATCGAGAGACGATATATCGAAATGAATTCGATCGCTGCATATCTTTTTCACTAATTAAAGCTAACTAAAGCTAACTAAAGCTAACTGAAGCTAACTAAAGCTAACTGAAGCTAACTAAAGCTAACTAAAGCTAACTAAAGCTAACTGAAGCTAACTAAAGCTAACTAGAGCTAAAGATACTTTGTTTGTTTACAGAGACTTGCTGTACAAAATGTTTTGCGAAATAAAGAAATACCCCTATTATTAATATTTAAGGACAGAGATGCGTGTCTCACGATCTAAACTGACGCGACAATACGTTTTAAAACTACTTTTGCACTAAGGACTGCAGAATTATTACGACTTTTGTTTGTATTGGCAATCGAAGACCTATCTGCGATCTTTTAACAGAAGTAAAAGTGTACTACGTAATACCTGTGCAATACATAAAGCCTTAGGATATTACTTAAGAAATTTAACGTTAAAAGCAGCGAAATATAAAAATAATAAATAGCAAATATACGCGTGAGTAAGGAAAAATATAAAGTACGAAAAAATCGTTCTTCGAGCAAGTAACAAATTCTTGGTACCAGATCGATTTTCGGAGGGAAACCCGTATGTGTATTTTCGAGGAATCTCGTGGGAAGCGAAGAAGCAATTTCGGAAATGCGGGTGAATGTTTATTCAAAAGTTCGTACGTCACTGTGATGCAAGGAAAGGTTCGGCCACGTGCGAAACTTCAACGATTAATGGAGACGTGTCAACCGGGCAATTGCGTGACAAGTTTCCGTCGACCGATAGTCTTGAAACGAGATCGATCATCGAGCTGCTAATGCGCTATTTTGATTTTAACAGGATAAAAAACGTTCTTCCGCTGGAAGAATTTTTATAAGAGTACAAAGGCTACGCGATATATTCTAAATTCGAAACTCGAACACATATATAGTTATAATTTTTAAAAAATTTATCAAAATACAATGCCGCGCATACGTAACAGGATTACGTAGAGGAAGCGTACGAGGATTAGAAATTTTGTCCTCTCGATAATTATTCTAGATCTATAAACGTAAAAGAGGAATCGGATAAATTCTAAATTCAAAGTTGTAGGTTCGCTCCATCGTCGATCGCCTGATCGAGAATTGCCATTTTAACGAAACGCAATGACGAACGAGGGTGAGAAGAAAATCCTTCCGAAGCGATTTGAACTTTCGTTGGTCGAGATTGTACGATTAATATCGTGGATCGGACGACAGCGACGATGTCTTCTCTCCGTTGTTAATTCTTTGATCCACTTGAATCGCGGTTTCTAAAACGGCAGATGGTCGATGGCGTAGAAACCTTGTAAGAGGATCGAATCCTTATATAGAGAGCAAGCTGTGGATATGTAAATGACGAGTGCGTTCTAGAAGCTTGAATTCGTCTCACGATTTCGCACGAATTGCGCTTTCTCGGTTCGTTTATCCCAAGTATTCGAACGAGGGAGAAACACGGTTTTCTTTACATCGCTTCCCGACGAGATCGTCCGACTTTGTTTTACCTCCTTTGCTATATCCCATTTTAGAAGAACGTCGTAGTAAGTTATTGCCTGCTAGATTCGCGAAATTATTCACACTTTTATAAAGGAAAATCTGGATCGAGACCTATTTATTATTGCGTACATTCTATGCACGTTCGCACCTTCAAATTTATATAGAGGCTGATCTAAACGTCGGTCCGCACGATCTGTAGAGGATGGATCAGTTCGAATATCACTGTTACAGTCTATAAGTCGTGAGCACTTTATTACAGATAAGCTTTGATACAAAGCGCAAATCCTGGTATAATAATTTATCGAAATAAATACGCGCGTGTCAAGAAACTCCGTGTACACTATGATACGTCGATATGCTTACCCTCCGAAACAAAACAACAAGATTTGAATTTATCCTGCTCGCGTGCCGCTACAGATCTTTCGGGCACTGTCGATAGTCGGACAGAGAAATATTTCGTTTTAATCGGCAAGAAACTTTTCTACCACGAAGATTAGTCAAAGACATTCTCGTGCGAGTTTTCAACCTCGACTTTTTCGAAAATGAAACTTGCGGAGTGATCTCGTCACTGCCGATTTCCATCTTAGAGTTTGATTTTCGGTCGCAGAGTCTTATCGGCTTCGCTTGTATTCGATTACTTCGATTTCACGAATTTAGATTCGCCGCGTAAGTACCATAGGTAAAGTAATATTGAAAATAATTTGTCGATGAATCGTTATCTTAATTGTCAAAACGTCTGGCGTGTGATTTCGTTCTGGTCAACGAATCGGCGCTCACCGCCAACCACGTTGCTCAGAAATAAATATCGCCAGTCTAAAAGGTAATAACCGCTTACGGGAATTCCACAGCTAGGGTAGGAAGCACATCAGCTTTTCCTGTTTGCACATCCTCCGCATCGCGTAATTACATTTACACGAGCGGAAATGGGGAACTGGGGCGCGACAACAAAATTGTCCCGAAAATATGCCGGAGGAAACGCGATTACGACCGGGCCGTAGCGAAATTCTCGAGTTAATAATTAACGTTCATTCGGAACGACTAATTGCTTGCCGATGAGTAAAAACGCAAATTGTATATATGTATATATACGCAATAAGGAGTAAATTCCACGTACTCTTGATATCCTAGAAATCTAAGATATCGCACATCTCTCTCTCTCTCTCTCTCTAAAAGTCGCTTCTCCAGATTTCTATGCACCTGCAACTTGCCGTCCGAGTAAAAGCTGTAAAAACTGCATTGGAGGAAAGTGAAAGCGAAAGACTGGAGAGGAAGGAGGAACTCGGTAAAGGCTCGTTTCGTAGCGGACCAGCGATATTTCACTAAACGTATCGTCGGTAGTGGAGCATTTTTCAATCTTAGAGTTTTAACGAACGCGAAACTTTGTTCCCCCGAAGGTTGTAAATTTTCGCATAATTGATAGAATGGAGCACGATAGCGTGGTAAACCTTGCCAAAGGTCTGACCGTGGCCGCTTCCTCCGCTATGTAAACGCTCCATTATGTGCAATCGCATGACACGAAAGTATAGCTAATGGAGAGCGTGCTGTAACGACGCGTTAAGCTTTAATCGATAAACAAATATGGAAGAGGGAGAGACGATCGAAGCATGTGAAAGCCAGGTATACTAGATAAGCAATTACCTTTCACCTGACAACGTGTCGGACGGATTAATCGAGCGGGGCGAGGGTGAATTCTTGCGGAAAATTTGCGCAATATCCGGATCATGGCCGTTATTAATTTCGTTAACGGGCATAATCGCGAAACTACGCTGTCGTGAACGTTTTAAAGTTGTAACGGGATCGAATCGCTTCGAGGCAAGTAGTTGCGTTTTTCCTCCCTCCGCGTTATTCCTATTATTCGTAGGCCAGCAATTTCTTCTTATTAATTGGTCACTTTATAGCGGTATTTTTTAGATGTTAAACGCAATACGATTCCTGCGCGTCTCGATATTTTACCTCGGCCGAGCAATTACCTCTCGAAGCACGTCTACTCGGATCTGTTTTCCCCTTTACGACTCGAAATAAATAGTTAAGTGACCGGCATTTTCGCAAGTTTACGGTTGCCCGACGCTCTTCTACTCTCTACTATTTCTACAGGTTTTTCGATCGTTGAACAACCGAAACGCGTTTTTCTTCTTACAGTCTGATCGATAAGGGTAAAACGAAAGTACCCCGATGTTATCCGACTGGTTCTATCTAATTCGCTTTCGTCGATCGTTCGCGCGTATCCTGTTTGATGAAAAAGAGAAAAAGCAAGAGAAAAGCGGGGATCAGCGATTGGAAACACGAAGCGAATCGACCATTTGTTCGATTAGAAGGCAAAAACTAGCGATGAATAAATTCCATGATGCTCGAACACACGCTGTACACGCTGTACAAACGTATAACATTCGGTATTGAAAAATGTTTAGAACTCGATCGTTTCGCGTTTCTTTCGAATACTCTTTACTTTCGCACTGGAGCATTCTCTGCGATCTAGTACGAAAACTCTTGCAATTTGAAAATTTCTTTCCTGAGAATACCATTTAAAGTTTGTCGAAACTGCAGAGTTTATAGACGGCAATTAAACAAATAGATAACGACATTTGTACATTCTCAAATTTACTTCGACTCGAAATCGTAAAGAACCTTTTGATCCAAAATTATTTTTACAGATATCTATACAGAACACGCATTGACACAGCGAAATTTGAAATTCGAAACTTACGCGCTACGCGTATTCGCAACTTTGACGAATCTCCTCGTATTATCGTACTAAAGTAAATTCCTCTATCACCAGCTTATGTCGCTCTATATATCGTCTATATCTGTATTACGGCATTTCTGAAAAATTGCGTTATCCGGCTATCGATTAAATCCTGTTGTTTCAAAGATTAACGCTACCGATACCAATAGCAATTTCTTTATTTCGATAAGTTTCTAACGTAAAAATCTTCAAAGACAACGGACGCCTAAGGAGACGTTTTTTTACAAATAGTTGGCGTTTATCGTCGTGGTAGCATGACGTGTAATTGTGTCGGGACAAAGTTAATTGGTTGAAAAATGGTTAATTGGCGTTTTTTCCGTTTCGATCGCTAAATCGCACAATTACGAACGATATTTATCGATATTACTCGGCTGTCCATGTATAATATTTCGCAAAATGTAACACCGAAAGTCACAAAGATAGATTAAATGGAATGGAAAGTCGCAGCGTATTAAACAGCCAAAAGAAACAACCAAAAGAAATATGATCGGCAAACGAGATATACGAGTCCTGATGAACTGTGAACGAAACGAACGCGCAACAAACAGATCGGTATTTGCCGATGTCGAACCGACCAATCTACGCTGAGAGCGTGCAAATTTCACCGTGCAAACTATGCCCTGGCTCGCCATCCTCGTTACCTTCGTTCTCCAACACACGGACTCGGATCGTCGTTGGAATTTTTGGCGAATAGCCAACCGAATCCTACCGCCATTATGCAAATCAAATGCAAACTGTTGCATCGTTTGGCGAAAAGACGTCCTGGAAACTGAGTCGAGCATTTATCGATCGGGAAAATCGTTTCTATGGCAGTTTCTTCCTTTTCTTTCTTCTTGTTTTCCCCTTTTTTCGTACGAAACGAGTTTCAAGTAAGGAGAGTGTGAACTAATTATCTTATCGAAATGACAAAGTACGAAATTAGCAGTTCTCTTTGTCCTCCGTGTACGTAGGACAAAGCGTAGCGTTTATCGGTTGTTTCTGTTACTTACCTGCTATTACCGATGCTTCCGATTCGCGACTCGTCGCTGTTTTCGCTACTATTAAATTTCCCTCTCGATTCTCTCGATAATTTCTTCGACGCTTACTTGTCTAACGAAGAATCGTGAATTGCGAAATATACAGACGGTATATGTGTATTATACATGTTTAGTTGAGAATATTTCTGTTCGTGTACCGGCCGCGGATACTATTCGAATAGTCGTACGTTGAAATACGAGATGCCGGGATATTCGAACGTTCGGATAAAATGCGTTGGAAAAATCGAGATCCTACGGAACTTTTGTTTTAGACAAGGGAATCGATTTGGCGGCTAGTGAAAGACGTTAATATCGGCTCAGACGCTCCTGTTTTATAGCTAACGATAAGCGGATATTCGAATACCGAAGTTGCTTAAATTTGATTTCTTTGCTCGTATTCGTAAAAGATGTAGAAAAAGGTTTGATAGATTCGAAATGGCATAGAACGTTAGAACATATTTTCTAGGGTTTCGTGAAAATCTTTGCGAATGTTAAGCTTCGTTGAGCTTCGTTTAGCTTCGTTAAGCTTCGTTAAGCTTCGTTAAGCTTCGTGTTTGAACTGACACAATGACACTGTACTTCCGTGTTCCGTGTATGGCTTCTCTCTGGCATGCGTCTGCGTTATTTTTGTTCTAAACGTGTATCGGACTCGCGTGACGATTGAAACGGAATCAGTTCTACCCTATATAGTTGCTGTTCGAGACGCCTTGTTTATTAGATCCTCTTGAGAGTTTTCGCAATTTTAAATCGCTCACTTCGTATCGACGTATCTTCCGATATATCTGCTAGAGATCGATATTTCCAATTTCGTAGGCGATATATGTATAACCGACCTGCACAAAAAACCTGAATATCTATCGATCGATTTACAACACTTGCATTCTATCGGTGTGTTCGTTTCGCTCTAGAATCTGAAAATCCGTATCGATCGAAAAATTGAACGAAATAACGTTCGACCGTTCTACTTCTGGAACACGTGCGAAGCATTAATGGTCACGACGCTAGTGATAATTTAACAAATTATTAATTAATCTATGAAAATACTAGTTATTTCAATACCACGTTACATAGTTTTTCTCGTTTTCTTTTTTTAGACGTTTGTTGTTTGCAATTCTTCCGTTAAATAATTACGACCAAGCTGTGTGACAGGCATTCGTTTCAACGAAATATCGATACTACGGAAGATATTATCTTTCTCGTCTGCTTTCGTACGAACGAAACGTTGCCGCGCGCTTGATTTAATTAAACTACTTTGTGTCGCATATCGTAATAATTACGTAACTTTGTCTGCTATTTTAATATCTGTAGGCTTCTACCGTCACGTTTCAATCATTAGAAGTTACTTGTGTAATTCATAATCGTACGATGATGCCATCGAAATGTTACGCGTAGTATTAAAACGATCGGCCAATTTTACAAGAAACAATTTTTCGGCCATATTGCTTTATAACGATCTATCTGCTTTATTCGTTTCGAGGAAAATTTTAACTCGGGTAACTAACGTTTCTCGAAAACATCGCGATTAAAGCAAAAATTAAAGAAGAAATTCTGCCATCTTGCACGTGCGTGCAATAACGTTTCCTCGTTCTAAACTAATTTCATTTCTGTTCGTATGTTATAACTTGATCGTTTACGACTGTTTCGAGATAGCTTGTAAATTAAACGATTGTTTAGCTGCGATAGAGAATATCGTTAATTCTCTTCGAAAGCTAAATATATATTTACTAAATATATAAGTTAGTGTATCCGGTATTTTTCCAATCTTATTCGTAGATAACGTTAAGATAGCCATACACCGTTTAGATACAAGTAGGAAAGATCAAGCGGCTGAAAATGCGGAAGAACGATGAGAAATCGTAGACTGCGCTTTTTCCAAAGAACCTCCTTATCTTCGTTTCCGTCTCGTTTTATCGTCGTTAACTTGGCTCGAATCAACGAGAAGTCTCGCTGCGCTTCGCCATTTCATTCACTAGCGCTATTTCAACGTCGAAGGCCATTTTTCTCCGCGCCCGAACTCTATTTACGCTGGAAAAAGAGGGGCAATGGAAGAGAAGAGAAAGAGAAAAAGAAGAAACGCGCGACGAGTTTAGCAAGCAGCGTGGAATAATCTCACCGTTTCTCGTAAATCGCGACTTCGTTCCTGGCAATTTGTTTCGCAATCAGTTGTCGGCAGTCGTTTCAGCGTCGCGATAAGCCACCGAAACGAGCGTTGGTCCGCCATCCGGCGGAGATCTTTCAATTTCTCCTCGTTAAAGCTCTCAGAACGCGACCATAAATCGTTGGAAGAAGCTTCAAGGCCCGATACACCGTGAAGACATCGACAAACAGGCGATTAACCGACGATTTATCGAGCCTGGCGTTGCCGCGCCTCCTTTCGACCGTTTTGCTCCTTTCCTAGGATCTCGGGCGCGTTTAACTTTGAAACCGGCGGGGGTTTCCGCGTTTCCAACCAAATGCGCGGAAAGCACTTCGTTACGGGAACGGGAAACTGACTTGGCGCTTCGTTTTCTTCGAAATTGGTCGAGCAACTGCGAACAATCGCGCCCCATTCCCTTATCTTTCGCATCGCCGCTCTAATTTCCCTTACCAGAGATCTCGAGCGAATTGAGACGCATTCCGTTGCATTCGGGCTAATTTCAGCCGATTGTATCGACGTTTAATCCTTCTCCGCTTTCCTATATATACAAATTATTTTACAGAAAAGCTGTTTCTATCGATGATCTTAAATATAGATCATTTTAACGGGTCAACACCAACGCGTATACAGCGAGAGTGAGTATGCAAGCGAGTACGTAGATACTTTGTGTGTTTATCGTTGAGACGAATCCGTCGTTCGAAGACGTTCTCTTTTCTCTTTCGATTTCACGAAATTACATTGCTCTCTGGCTGTTTTGTACCTGGCGATATTTACAAGAACAAAAAAGACGAGGAAAAGAGAGACATCGCCGATTCGAAACTGAATATACTATACTTTCTTGTAAGAAAACGTCTCTGCCGCTTCTCCGGGATCGTTCGCGTCCTCTTACATCGTCTACGTAGTTTCCTTAACGCGAACATAGCGTTCCCATGGTTCCCCGTATGAAAGTAAGATTTGCAATGGAAGCAACCATAAAGCGAATGGATAAAGGGACGTTCTTCCGTTCGAGAATTCACCTTCTACTTGTTTCCGTTTGGATGTACCACCGTGGCAATATTTTCTTCCGCTTGTCGAGTGTTTCGCTTGTGCGGACATGCTACTTTTATACTCGCTGTGGTAAATGCCACGCTACGGAGTAGATGTACATCTCTCGGTGTAGGAGATTCTTTCCTATCTTCGTGTTTAGAAGGTGAAACGAAAAATTTCTTTATACGATATTCGTGGAAATATGAGATGTGAGATGTGAGAACGTAACAGTTGGCCACGTGGTTACACCACGTCCTCGATGATACGTGCGAAAGAAGCGACAGACCTTGACGAGCGTTTCTCTGGTTCTCGCGAAGGGACCTTGAACTGGAACGGGGCGAAACAGACGATTATCCGTTCTGTCAACCACCAGCCGCGAGAATCGAACAGGCTGACGACGGAAGCACGAAAACCGAAGCTATCGAAAAATCTCGTGTAAATACAGCTACTCTGGCGCGCGTTATTAGCTACTCGAACCAAATAGACTGACACAGGGGAATAGAAGTAGAATGGAACTAGAATGGAACGCGAGATCGTGATAAAATTCGAAGCCGAGAGTTATCGAATTACGTATCGACTCGCGCGGTTTTACTCCCTCCGATCCTTCGATCCTCGTTCCCTATCTCCCTTTGCAGAGAGTTTGTTTCCTTCTGCCGGAAACTGGTAACGGAGGATGAAATTTTTTACGTAGCACGATGGTTTTACAAAGTGGTAAACGTTGATAACATGGAAGCTGATCTAAGAGAGAGGACAGCGGTACTAACCTAGCTCAAAGTTTTTTTTTATGGTACAACTCCTTTTACACGAACTTGGGAGACGAGCGGTTTATGCCCGTATAATACGTATGCAGGATTTATGCGCAGAGTTTAATAGCCAAACTTTGTCAGTATACTCTGTCAGGCGAACCAAGTATACTGGAGCAAAAGACGTTCTACAAATATGCACAGACTGCCAAACGTATTCGTACACCTTCTATAGAAATATGCGATATTTAATGCAATTTAATAATACGTTCGTTACGTAGAAAACATCCTGAAACTTCCTTAGAAATTACGTTACGAGACTCGCCGATTACGAGACACGGTCGCATACGTACGTATGTACCTCGTACGTAGCATTTCTACCAAATAGTCTGCCAAAGAAACGTTTCCGAGAAAGGTTGATCGATCTTCCATCTTTCGCACAGCTGGATATTAAAAATTCTACGTTTCAGGACGAGTCGATCAGCTTGATTTTTTAATCTATCGTATTACGATCTAGAGCGAAGAAATTTAGATTCGATGAACAGCGTTAGTTGGTTGCGATGTGTTATCGTTATCGTTATGGATTTCTTTGATAAAAAATAAATAATAGTGATAGCGCATCAACGCTTTTTTGGCGATGTATGGTCGGTGCGACCATATTTTAACACATATACTGACGCTATAATTTGACTAGCTATACTATTTGAAATCACCCGTATGAAATTATAAAAGTTACCTTGTACATCGATATCGTAAAACGGTTCATTTTGGTAATCTTTTAATCCTAATGCGATCGTTACAACACTCGGTCGACCACACGAGTATTAGCACCAGTTTCGGCAATGGTTGATAAAATTTCACGGGAAATTAATCCCTTTGGAAGAGCGACCGCTCCTTCGATGTGCCGTGTGCGAACGCTGCAAAATCAATAACATCTGCGATGTGGACTGATTTGCTGTCGCCGCGTGTGTACGGAATAATCCCAGAAAATATGTAAATACGATTACGATCCTACGTCGAGTTTCAGTCGTTTCGTGCCAAAGATTATTTCAAGGAAACGCAATTTGAAACCTTCGAATACCCAGACCTTTGTAAACCTTTGTAACGTTTTTTCTCTTTTTACATTCAAGTTACGATCGATCGTTCAAGGTATCGATCAGACTAAACTAGTTTTAACCGATGCATGAGAAAATTTAATTAATAGCGTCGAACGATCTTGTTACCTATCTCTATCCTTATATTTCTATTTCGTTGCTGCTAATGTTTCGTTGCTAATAACGTCGTAATGTAGCTGTCGACGAAAAAATGATAGAACCTTCGTCATTGGCAAAACTCGTCAAGTTACGAGTTACGAGTTAATACTCGTATTTATTAATAACGAATTCTCCGACTTACTATATCATATATTACTTATACTTGTCTCGTGTACCTCGCCAGATATCCAGACACGATTAAAGACAACGACTCGAACAACGATCTAGTTGTTTCAAGGAACACGAGTTCCGTTCGTTAACCGATAAAATTTTCCAATCGAGTCACGAGTTCGATGTTTCATGTTCGACGGCCGGAAACTTGGCGAGCAACGACATGACCAGAGAACGAAACTTGTTAAAATCGGCCACGTCGTTATCATTCTGTTTTCCTTGGCGAAATACCAACGAGACTGCCGAGATAAATCTGCGAGAAAGCTGTTTAAGAAAACGCGGAGAAAGCAAAAAAGGCGAAAGAACGATCTCCTCTTCCATTTAATTTCTCCGTTTGCCTAATTCGTTCGCTTTGTTTCGCTTTTATTTTCGCGTCCCTTCGAAACGATTTCTCTTCGTTCCTCTCCACGGAATGAAACTGTCTGTCCGAGAGAACACGTTCGATCCGAAGCGAGTCCAACCGCAACCTAACCGCAACCTAACCCCTATAAAAAGATCCGTAAGGTTTGAGATTTCGCTTAATGACGTGTCAGCCAACGATTCCGTTCTCCTCTTTTCCGTTGGAGCTTGTCCGTTGGACGATTATACACACACGGTCATTATGGAAGGCAAGATCCGATCTCGATTTCCGTAAGGTGATAGAGATTATTAGGCGTTGATTAATTAAAGATAAACGCGTTCGTCCTCGAAGCAATTAGTCTGCCGTGCAAATTTAATAGCTTGAGATAATTAGCAGCTACTTGGATCGATCGAATCGTGTCGACGCTTTGTCCGTCTCCCGCTATCCTTTTCTCGTGAGATTCGATCGCCGATTCAATTGTTTCATCGGCTTAGCCTACAGGAAACGAGCGACCTCGTTTCTCTCGCGCAACCACAACCAGGTCATAGACGAATCATTCCGATATTCCTTGCCCACCGCGACCATAAACCAGGCTCCAACTAAATTTTTCATTCGTCGTTACAAACGCTATGTATTTACGTTCGCTACACTTTTTCACGATTGCTGTCTCGAATCGATCAAGCTGAACTGCCGAACGAATCGCGTTATTAAAGGATATTAAAAAAGTCAGGCAGTTGGAAAAGTACAAGGAAAGTAGGTCAGTGCCTGGGCGTGTTGAAAAATAAAAGAACGAATACCGAATAATACGTAATACTGGAATTTTGAAGTTTGAAATTTTGCTTTTCTTTGTAAAATGTTGCTTCGTCGTGGTTACTTCGAGCGTACGTGCCGTACGTTTAACTTGAGCTATGACATTGTAGTACCGAATGTTACTCGATATTTTTATACTAATAAAACTCCCACTCACACTGTACAGTACTACATGGAACGACAGGTAGTGTGGAAATGTGCTCGATTCGATGTAAATAACGGAATGGACTACCGCGTACTAACCAGCAAGCAGCTTGTACGGTTCTTTCATAGAGGACGACCACCTACGCAAGTACAGGACGATTTTCTCTGTAAAAGAAAAACGTTTTACAGACGTTGTATATAATCGATTATTTTATTATATTTCGATAGAATCGTTTCTTTCGACCAGGGTACTATACTCTCGCACCGTGTGCAGTTACACGGTTTTAAACGTGAAAAGGCAGGCTAAGCTATCGGTATCTATGGGCCTTGATCAAAAGCTCCATTAGCTTTCGCTGGCCAGTTTGATCAGCAAGTTCGATGTCGTGCTCCCCCGCCGTGAAGCGTGAACTTGCTTCCTTTGCCGTCACGAACCTTTCCCTTCGGTACAACGTTCTCCACGATTTCGTAGTTTAAACTACGTACCGAACGATCCTTCTTCGATTTATATTCCCGCTGTTTCGCCTTCGTATATTTGCTAACAAAATCGTATAATACATACGTATACGTAGTTGTTGAATTTATCTCTGTATATGTTATTTTCTATTCTATTTTATAAGGAAAAGACGTTTAAAGTGCCATTTAATGGATATTTCACAGCATGATAGAACTAAGATAGCAGCGAAAAGCTTTTTGCATCGACTCTCTTTTCTCACCTATCTTTTTGTTTGCGCTCTATCGTAAAACGTTTCTCTGTCAATCGCTCCGATATTACTACTACTACCACCACTACCATCACCGCTGCTTCCAGTTACATTTACATCGATTCTCGCGAAAGTGTCGGATTAATCAGCAAGAGAGCTGTAAAGGAGATTGGCACGGTAGAAGTGCTCGCTAACGGCGTGAACAACGTGTTTGTCCCCTTTCGACAGGATTCGGCAGAACGTTTTTCCATTTTCATATAAATTTCTACGCAGATATACCGATAACCGAAATCTTCATCGGGGAAGTAGGGAAATACCAGTTTGCCGCGAAAATCGATGGTGCGCGAACCGTGAACTCTGCTGCATTTAGTTTCGAGTTTCAACGCAGATCCAAAGCTTAGAACGCATCGCGATTTAAGCATTCCGTGTATACGGTAAATACGTCTGTGAAAGCGGAGAAGATAAGTACGATAGACAAGATGATAGATATGTGGAACAAGAGGCTGATATCCAATCGACAAGCAGGAGAACGAAGAAAATAATGTGCAGATGATTCTAGACAAACGTTTAACTCGACTGATTAAATTTAACGATAAAACAGAGACGCTACGTTAAATGAACGTTCGTGATTCACGGAGGAGCGCTTAAATTCGATTTCCTCGATGACCAACGTTATTTCTTTGATAACATGCTGGGAATAATGGTGAGAATACGTCGTCTCTGACCGGCGTTTGCAATCTATTCCGTCCTTTCGAGCTATAAAAAGTAGGAAAGTGAAGGGAAATTTCATAAATTATGGCGTTGCGAGTGGCAGTGGAGAAGGCCGTCGGTGAAAAGTTTGCCATCGATCTCGGTCGGAAAGGGAGAGAAAAGTAAGTAATCGGTTTGCGAGGAAAGTTCTCGCCGATATCTATTAAAAAGAGAGTAAGGCAAGGCAGTCCTCCGTCCTATTTCAAGGGCCGCGCGACACGTTCGATTCGCTTGGAACTAGCAACGTTGAAAAAAAGTTCTCCACCGTTTAGATCCGCCACCGTGTATCTCATACCTTCTTTCTTTTCTTTCTTTTTTCTCATTTTTCTCATAGCGTATCTTCGTTTTTTACATTCCGTGCGATAACGTAACGACTTATAAAGCAGTCAGTCTACCTAATTTCGCGTATTCGAATTTATCGAGAGACTGGAAACGTAACGTGCAAAATGTCTGTTCCCTTCTCGAAATTTCTCGAAATACTTGCGATATTTTTGCTTTCGTCGAAAAGTTTTTTCAACGATTTACTGGAACGAAACGCTCTGGGATCGAGCACACCGCTCTGATGCGGCGCGAAGATATCTAGTGGCGAGGATAACGCGCGATAATCGCGAGATCTTATTTATTTAGTCGCGACGATTCAATCTCCCGGCGGATCGACAAAAATCCGCGAAAATTCGCTGGTTCGCGCTGCAAAGTCAAACTTCGCCTGCCTCGCTACGCCAAAGAGAAATTCGTAGCGCGTCAGCTATACGAGGGAACAGATCTGGAAAATTGCTCTTTCCCTCGACAGCAAGGGGAAACGCGCCACGAGAATTCGAATTAGCGCCACGGCTCCTCGTTATTTTCCCTCTAGTTTTACACGCATATCCAAGTTTTCAACGAACGACGGAAATCTCGTCTCGTCCTCGTATAATATCGTTGCACCGTCTGCGAAGAAAGTGCTTTGTGCTACTCGGATCGGTAACTCCATTCGAGTGGCAAATGTTTAAAAGCGTGGAAAATGGTGGAAAATCGTGGAAAGTCGATGAATATTGTAACTACAGAAGTATCTTTCTGCGAACGCATCTCGTTAGAAATAAGCACACGCATCCAAACACTTTTGAAGCTTTTCAACGATGTTGGCTGGTTCTGTGGATGCATCAACCGGGAACCGTGTAGAAATGTGACGATTCATTCGGCAGGATTTTTTCCTCGTGTCGGACGATTCCAACTACAGGGACGGTACTGGCGATTCAACGAAATACATGGCTGGCATTCGCCAGTATTCCGATTACTTTCGTTCCAGCCTTTTCTACCCAGGGATTTTCAAGGATTTACAGTCACGTCCCCCCAGTCGCGTTCTCGTCTCGTCGCTTTAGATCTCTTCGTCGTGGTCTCGCGATTTTCATTGCCATCGTGTTTTCGCGAAAACGGAAAGGTTTACGCGTTCGCTGCCTCCAGGTGATCCACCTTGCTAAATCTTGTAGAACGATGATATCTCGTAGATGATGGCTGGGAAAAAGTTCTTTCGCTTCCAAATCCTACCTTTTGCTTCCATTTTAAAACAGGGTCGAATTTCAACGAAATTCAACTGTGTATTAAATTCTGTTCGTATCAAAACGTAAATTTGTTAGAATAGTAGACGCATCGGGAATATACGTAGATCGCAGATTCTTCAAGGTTCGCAAATGTTAGGGCCGAATTATATGCTAACTGCGATAACTCACGGTCATGGTAATAAACGAATTCGTTGCTAATCGGGCGAAAGTTATTCTTTGGTCCGTCGATTCTCATTTCTACGACGCAAAAAGACGATACTTTCGACGGTACTACGACGCAATAAGACGGTACTTTATCGAATACTATATTTAAACAACGATTCGAGGGACGTTGTTTTTAACTTTAAACTGAATAATCGTGTTTCTACGGAATCGTGGAATTTAAGCATTCCACGTTTAATCGGTCGAGCAAATCGTCTACGTACGAACGAAATGATATTAATAAACATGGTATAGTGGAAACGTGATTCGCTTAATAACGTTCCGAGTGGAGTAATTACTTTGCTGGTTAATGGTGTGCTGTTTGAAGTGGCAGCGTTACAGCGAGTCGAATGTAATAACCGTGATACTAAATCTATGGGTGCACGCGCAAAATAGGCCGATTAATCCGTTAATAAACGCAATCAAATTACACTGCGTTTCACGCAGGATGCGATTAAAAAATGCAATTTTACACCAAGCGCAGATTGTTCGACCAGATTACCGGTTACCGGTTACCGGTTACAGGTAAAATCGTAATCGTAAAATTTGGCGTAATGTCTAACGTGTACCGTAGATGACCGATGTTCTCGTAGAATAAGCAACGCGATATTTCAATCGTTCCCTCTGATACGAAACAGAGATAGACACATTTTCCTTTCGTGTTTCTCGAATCCTTCGAATCGACGAATCGCCCGACGAAGCTAATCCACGCGAGACGTCGAGAAAACAGAGTCCGGTATTCGTAAAGTTCTCCGCGAACGTAAATTAAAGAAAAAAGAAAAGAAACACGGGAAGCGGAAGAATCGTCAGGAGAAGGAAGGGATCGACGAAGGAAGCATTCTTTCGAGAGAGTTTGAGGAGAAGCGTAACCGAACTAGCGTGTCGCGAGTATCGCGCGAGACATCGCGGTTCCACTACTGAAAGCTTGAAGAGTAGATCTGACAGCGACATAGAAGCGGGCATAGGCTCTCTCGCTGAAGCTATAAATCCAAGATTTTCGTTAAGCCCGAAGGAGACGCGTCAAGGCTGCTCGAAAGCATTCCGAAATACGAAACACCGGGGAGCAAATGTGTCCGTAAATTATGGATAGGATCTTGGAATCAGCTTGAGAAACGAAAGAAAGCGTCGGAAGGCGTCTTGGTCCTCGTCTTCACTCGCGATAAGTGCTTTTCCATTGTGCTGCATCGATCGCCCATCTCACACGGACGTATATTTTCCGGTTTTCCGGGACTCGTTACAATTGCGTATCCCCCTAATTTAGATCTCTGGTTTTTGCAAAGAGTCAGCAGTGCAGGAACGTCGAATCGCACACAAGGTTCGTGAAACGTTAGATAAAACAACGAAAACTACCGAGTATATATACCGTATAATAGTACGAGTCAGGGATGAATTCTCTTTAACGAGTATGTTGGAAATATAGAATGACACTTTTCATCGACATCATCTCGTTCGAGAGAGAATAGTTTCTACCGATTTCTCCTAACGAGCGCATTTTTTCTTTATTTTTTATTTTTTTTTTTTTTTTTACTCGAATTTATCGAATTTCTTCGTTTTGTTGGGAAAAATCGGCGTATCAGCCTATCCTTGATTTAGATTTGAAGCGGGAAACACGTGGAATCGACTCACGCGGAGCGTAAAGATCTCATTAATAATAGCCCAACGGCGACGTGAAAAAAAAACTTGCACAAAACGTTTCGCTTCGTCGCAATTCTCCCTTCGTTCCTGCTTTTGTCAACGATAAAAGTTTCATGGAAGGGAGTAGGACGTAGCCAACGACGGCCTAACCCCGTTTACGAACTGCAGGCGATCGGATCATGCGCACAGAAACGTTTGCAATCGCTTCGAGTACGTACACGATTCCATTCGGACTCGCTTAACGAAACTCGAAAGCGAATCTTGCGACAGTTTCAAGTAATAACGTAAGATACGTAATAGTTTATTCTTCAGCCTGCTGGCTTCAATTTCCGCAAGAGTTTACTGGTCCGAAAGGACTCGAATTATCAGAATCTTGAGATCGTTTCGAAATTGAGACTCCGACCAGCCATCGCTGATCGAGAGTCGCTAATCGACAGAGAGAGAGAGAGAGAGAGAGAGAGAGAGAGAGAACAAACGGGAAATAATAGATTCAAGAGCAACCGTTTCCACCGGCGTTTGTTATTCAACGACGGCACGGCTCGATAAATTTTGCGCTGACCCAAAAAGGCCACGGGACAACGCGCTCGAACCTCGAACGGAATTTAAAGAGCGCTCCTCTTCGAGTCAAGCCACTTAGCCATAGACTTTTGCATCGATACCGAGCCGATCTTCCTTCTTTCTCTCTCTCTCTCTCTCTTTCTCTCTTTCTCTATATATATATATCATACATATAAGGTGACGAAGAGACTTGCAGCCGAGAGAGAATACCGTCGAGAGGCTTCGTGAAATTTCGGACGGCGTTTCAACGAAACTCGTTCGTGGATCTTGGAAAATCTGAGATGTAGATCACTTTTATTAGGGTAGAAGGATAAGAGGGATGGCTTTTCTAAGGGACGAGTTTCTAAAGAGATTATGATTTAGGAGTGGATGAGCGGTTTTGGATATTGCAGGGCAAGCAAGGAGATCGTGGTGTTCGTAGAAGGTGGAAAAGATGAAGTTTCAAATTCCCAGTGAAAACGTTTCATGTACACCGGCTACGAAAAGAGTATTTTTACATCGCTGCATTTATTATCGCGCGTTAAGTATTATATACTTGCGATGTTGGATACGTCGTTCGATTGGAAGCGTTTCCAAGTTGAAGACGATTCAAAGATGGATCGTTACTGAGCAAGCGAGACGATACGAACCAGAGAGGTAGATATCGGTCAGACGTTACGAAAGCCAGATCGAGAATAGTCGTTTAGAAAGCGTCGTATCAAACGAGATCGAATTATCGTTACTTTCGTCGAAAAATATATGCTAATTAACCGTTGCAATTTTTCTATGTGCTTTATTTGGGAACTTTTCGAAATTGAGAGGAAAGACGGGGTGCCGTTTCAACGAGGATGGAAATTTGTCAAAGTTGCAGGATGCGTAGCACGTTGTTTCGCTGAGTTGTGAACATTTTTAGAAACTAGGACGCCACAGTATTTGTAGCAGATTGAGAATTTTTAGGAATTGGAAAGACAGGTGGACGTGATATTTTTACAGGTTGTCGTAAACTCGAAGAAAATCGAAATACGATATCGTTGCTGTAGAAGATTAACGATTTTTTGGACGCAGGCACGCGAGCATAGTATTCTTCCCTATAAAGATCTACATTTCATAAAATTGTTTAATCTCTACAGTTTATAGCTTTTCATTAGTACAATCTCTGTAACGTTGCTCTTTCGTTTGTTTCGACTGGTCTTTCGATAGAATTTAACTCGTTTATTACGTACGCGTTGAACAGCAATTTACGGTATTGAAATTATTTAAATATTTGCGAGAGTACGTTTCATCGAAACAAACTTCTTCAAATTGTAGAGCTGCTAGCCGTGTTACCACACAAGTTTTTTTATCTAAAACTTGTTTAAACATCTCTGCTAACACTGCTGTTAAAATAACGAGTACGTTGTAGAAACGTATAACTCGGCCGTGGTTAGCAAAGTTGCTAAAAATAACGATGAGATGCGATTGTCCAACTATACTTCCCTTTCTGATCCGCTTCGTATAAAATGAGGGAATTTACAGAGGGTGTATGAACGCGATGTTCGCGATAATTGATCGAATTAATTCGTTAAATCGTTTTTATATCTAATAATATTCGCAATAAACTTCTTCTTAATTTGAGTTAAACTTGGTGATACTCGTAATAATTTCTAATAATTGCCCGAGATAGTGATCTGATAGTATTGGTAATAATCGTTAATTCCTTAAAATAAGGTCAAGTAGTAGAATAATGTGAAAACAAAATGACATATATCAAGAATTACATATTACAAGATAGAAGATTTTGCGGATCAGAAAGGGAAGAAGAAACGAATTACAGATTCCTGTACAGATTCCTTCTCCCGACAAAGTTCAGCGCCTCCTCCGCTGGCGAATAGTTGCTTTCCAGACTAGCCAGACGAATGACCTCCACCCCTAGATCGAATCGAGTTATTACGACGCACCACTTTCGTCCTGGCATGCCCATGAATGGCCGTGAATGCCTATGAATCGATGACGCGTGACCCTTTAAAAATTTCATCGACGGCAATTTCGTAGCCACGACGTAAAACAGTACTTTGGCTCGACTCCCCCCGGTATCGAAGCTCGAGAACCGCTGAGACGCTGAATTTTCGAGAGCGTCTGGAAAATCGAAAACCTGCGAAGAATACGTTCAATAGTCGTTCGATTGTTATCTATGCGCATGCATTTAAGCATTTACCTGACCTTCCATTTGTATTTAGATCGCGAAATTTTTACGTATTCACGGGAAATTGATTTCTAGAAGCTTCTAGCGAGGTTTTACTATTTTAATTCTATTCTGAGACGTATAATTCGGCGGATCGATTTGTAACAGAAAGCTGAAAGTGGAAGCTCGATTATCGGAACACCGATTGACGAAAAGTGGAATAATTATAAGATGAGAGCTCTTCCTGCAATTCGAAATCAATGGATATTCGTAAACGCGTATAAACGCGAGATCGTAAAACGCGTTATAAACTTTGAAAATGTTTCAAACGTTTCTTCGTTGAATCGTTAGTCGTCGAGTTGCGATTCGATGGAACGAAACTTTGACTTTGAAAAATATTAACGTAACAGGATATAAAAAGGCAACTATCTAAATCGCGACATAAATGAAACCTTTCGGTCCTTTGCCCTTGAAATTTGTGGACATTTCATAACAGAAACGATAGATTGCACAGATAGATTGCATATCGTTAAATATACGTATATAGTAGGTTGGAAAAGAGCGGATGGTAGCACACGACACAGCGGTTTTACCTCAATTTTTGTACACTATTCGAAAAAAACAGTTGTTTTCGAGAACGTTGATCGATTACCACGGTCGTAGAACAAAAAGCGTAATGCAGTTACATTAACCCATTCTGGCTGTGAACAAGCTTGGAAATCTAGAAAAAATTCGCACTCTGCGTTGCACTCTATTTTTCTACGATGCCGGATTATCCGAGCGGTTCTCGAAAAACAAAAACTTTATTCTAAAGCCGATATAACTTAGCTTAACTTGGTCTTTTTATCCCTCGATCGATATACGCATATTCGGTTGTTAACAAATGAATTGGTGGTACGAACGAAGCGGGGAAGATTTCGTGATTCGAGATAAGACGAAAATCAAGGATACAGAGACAGATGACAGGAAGTTATTATTATTGCGTCGAAAACGTAGAACACAATGTTTTCGCTTCGAGTCTGACTTTCGAGAAAGTTGAGTTTAAAAATTAGTCGAAGATCAGAGTATCGGATCGTGTTTTGTATCGTCGCGTGTAGGACCTCGACGAAGAACGCTGTCAATGGTCGGTTTTCATCCGATCGATAATTAAACAAACACAGGTATGGTCGATTTTCTCGTTTCGTCGAAGAAAAGTTGTGACGAGTTCGATGAACGTGTTTGACATTGCCATGTAGAATAGAATATAAGAAGCGGACCAAAAGGCATCTGCCTTCGGCTGCTAGAATTCCAGGATCGATTCATAAACACCGTCCGACCCTCGTCCCTCCTCGTGGATGACGTGCTAACCTTCCCATTTGCAAGCTCCGACCGCTCCGTCTCATCTTCGACGCGATGGTAGTGGTGGTTTCGTTGCTAGAACGATTACGCTGAACAACGGCGGGACGTAAATCTCTGAAAGAACGCTTGATAGAAACGTGAAAGCGTAAAGGTATTCCCGATTATACGATAATTGTTCGCCGTGAGAAACGAAGGATTTACGGTGCTTTCTATCGTATCGCATTTTTATCATAATGATAAATTATTTCTTTTAGAATCTGTACTTTATTCGTTAAATTCTCGTCAAACAGAGTTGATAAATGGACTGTCAAATTTTTCGGAATGTCAGCATTTACAGCGTTAATTTACTTCGTAAACCACCGTAAGCTATATCGATCGTGTGGTGTAAGCTTTTAGAAGCACGTCGAATTCCTTGAATTAACTTTTGCCCGCCATTCGTCTGCGATAAAGGAAACGCGGTTCCGGCAACATCTGCGTTCCTTTAAGCAACAAAATTTAAGAGATACTTTTCCTCTCTTTGTTTCTTTTTCTTTTTTCTCTTCCTTTCTCGTAAGTTACTCTACTTGGACGGAGCAAATGGACGTCGCGAACGAACGTTGCAACGTCTCGTACAGCGATCGTGTCGTCTCGGTAATCGCTCGGTCCTCGCGATCCTTAATTACGATTTTTATTCTTTACTTGTTCCGTATCTCGACGGTGAAATCGTTTGCCAAAAAGACACAGACGTAAAATACACGCGAACGAGGTTCTGCGTCGCGAGTAGACAGAGGAATAACGATCGTGATTGGAAATAATTTTTAATCGAAACCGCGGTTCCCTCTGTCTCTTATACGTGGATCGCTTAATTTTATTTCTCCGAACAAACGTCGTACTCCTGTTTCTTGTTTAATTCAAGTTTCATCTCGTATTCGAGGCCCGACGAACGACGACCAACCACCTTTACGAATTCCTTTTTCCGTATGTAAATGACTATACATAATAAATGACTATACATAAGTAGTACTAGTACATAAATGACTATAAAATATATTTTCTTTAAAAAAGAGAGAGAGAGAGATTGCAATTGAGATTTTGCCGATATAACAAAGACCGTTCGAACGCGTTCGTTAACCACTAGCTGCGTAGACTTTCGTGTCTCGGTGTACATAGCAGCACGTACACATATCGGAGAAGCAACGCGACGTTAATTCCGCGCGTCGACGAATCAAGCGACTCTTGCAAGATGCATAAATGTTCTCAGCTAGAGATAACTGGTACATTCGCGTCGACGTATCCAATTTCCGACGACTGCCGATCGACGAGAAAAAGAGAGAAACCACCGCGTTCCGATATTTCCGATGCCACCGACGCGGAAAGTGTCGTCGAGCGTCAGGAAACGATCGTCTCGGCCGAACGGTTTCGCGAAGAAACAACGCGGTCCTTCGCCCATTACCGAGAAAAATCAAATCGGAAAATTTGATCACTGC
Source organism: Bombus impatiens (assembly GCF_000188095.3). Taxonomy (NCBI): domain Eukaryota; kingdom Metazoa; phylum Arthropoda; class Insecta; order Hymenoptera; family Apidae; genus Bombus; species Bombus impatiens. The sequence continues at coordinate 850,460 of NT_176801.1, read as the reverse complement.
AACTGCTACCGATATCTGTAAGGAGCGCGGAAGGAAGCGGAGCCCGAGCAATTGTTCGTAGAATGCAAAATATTTCTCATTTCGTAAATTTGACGTACCGTGCTAAGAGACGATTCGAATTGGTTGCTACGAGAATACGATGAAACGACGAAAGAACAGATGAAATACGCGTTTCAGCGGTAGAACAAGTCCTTTGTTAGTAGACTTTGTTGGTGCAACTATCTTCGAAATTGACATATTGTGCACGGTCGAAGCCGGTTTGCACGCAGGATGAGCCGTTTCAATCTAGAAATGGATTTAATGTAGTGGCGACTGAACAGAACTGAAAATACGCGAGATTCGAAAGAGATCGAGAGCACGTTGGAATATCGATTAGAAGGTGGAGAGAAGGACGAGTGGAGAAGTCGACGGTGTTTCGCGTCACTCGATACCAAAGAGTCGAGTTTAATCTCGTCTCGTACGTACGAATAGCTGCGATGAAAAATTTCATCCAATTACGAATTTCACGAATTTTATGAAAATCGAACACGCGTTACAAAGCGTTAAAGTTTACTTCGAAAACTAAAGATTTCGTTAAATTCGAAGAATTCATAACGTAGTTGGTAGGTAGAGGCCGAACAAATTTCAGATTCGAAGATATCAAACGGCGAAGTAAAGTTGTAAATAACGGCGAAGCGTATAACGAGATAAGACGAAAGACGAGAGGAAGGAAAGATTACGATCGAGTTGTTCCATCGAACGATTCGATTTAGCCGAAATTCCTCGAAAATTAGGATTTAAAATTCTCATCGAATATCTTTTATACGATCGAAATCTTCGCCGTCTATACGGCGTACGTAGTTGAGAGCGGCGATGATCGTCTGGCCAATTATTACACACCGCTGGCTGGCAAAGTCCAAAGAAATGGTTGAACTTAGGATACTCGTAAACGGATAAAGACGCACCGTCTGGGTTTACCTTTGCAAACGTAGCGCGATTAAAGAATAAAAAAAGAGAGAATTAAACGATTATCTTCCTCTAACGATACCATCGTAATGTTACTCGTAGCGCCGCTGTAAACTATAATTTTTCGTGGCTGTTTGCCCTAGAGCGTTAAACGAACGAAAAAGAAAAGACTTACCGATAGAGCATCCGCTCTTGACGATCAGCCTCCCGATAAATCTTGTAATACATGGCGATCATGATGATTCCAGGCAGCCAGAAACTGACACTGGAGCTAATCACGGCATAGAGTTTGTTCACTTGGAACACGCACACGTCCGGAAAATTCCTTCTGAACTCGAGATGTTTTTCGGTGGTGTACCAGCCGGCGAAGATGGGCAGGAAGCTCATCACCGTCGGCGAGCACCAAACCACGCTCAGCATGGTGCTCAGTCGAAGATTCGTCATGATCAATGGATAGTCCAACGGTTGCACGATCGCGTAATATCGATCCACGCTGATGCAGCACAGATGAAGAATCGAAACGGTGCTGAAGAACACGTCCAGCGAGTTCCACACGTCGCACATGAAATAGCCGAACAGCCATCTTCCGGACAGCTCGACCGACGCGTTGAACGTCATGGCGAAAATGGCCACCAACATGTCAGCCAACGCCAACGAGACCACGAAGTAATTGGTAATTACGCGAAGCTTCCTGTGCCTCATTACCGACACGATCACCAATAGATTGCCGAACAGAGCGCACAGAATGATGAAACCCATTACCATGGCTTTTACCGTTAGAAGAATCGCGTGTTCCAATTCGTGGCCATTTTGCTGTTCGTAGGGATCCGTGGAACGATTCGATGGACCAGTATCGACCAGCACGTTCGACAGACTCGATAGATCGGTGTTGTTGTTCGAATCCTCTTCCATCGTCTCGTTTAGTTCCATCTTTCTCGTCGCAGCTCCTCCCTTTCGCTGCGTTTTCCAGCACTTTTTCCCTTCCCGTCCCGTTACCGTGATCCGCGCCGCTGCTCCACGTCCTCGTCCGCCACTTCGACGACCTCGTCGACGAGGTTACGCCGCAGGTTCCGTCGCAGATTGCGCCGGGCCATCGAACGAGCAGGGAAATCCACTTTGCTTTAGCTGGCTAACGGATGATATCGAAAGGTTAGATACGGATGCGAGTTGCGTTGCACGTTTCACCGTTCCCAGCCAGCCATTTTCCTGGGATAACGCGAGTCCTAAGGACAGAGTCGGATTCATCGGTGAACGCCGTTGGTTCGAGCAACGATCGTCTTATACGTGCTCGGGACTGAACCGAGAGACTCTCGAGGCGATTCGTTGGACGAGTTGCAGGCGGCACGTTGCACGGTTGCATTTCCATTCTGTGACTCACGCTGCTCGAACGAGGACGAGACGAGGCACGGCTCCGTGCGATTCTTCCACATCTTCGGAGTCTGAAATTGGAAAAGAGAATGGAAGCTGTGCGAAATCTTGCAGAAACTTTGTTTCGTCGTTGATACGAATCGGACGCATTCGAAATGCTGCATTAGAAATACAAACTACTTTTTCTACGCGTATTATTCAGCTTACAACGTGGACAAAATGTGCAAAGTCTTGGATTTATATGCTACGTATCCCGTATTTGTGCGCCCAAGAGTAAGATTTTTGCACGGTTCGTAATAATATTAACTTGACCCTCGTCAATATCGTCATACGTAATTGCAATTATCGATATTTCCGTTTTTATAGATATAATCGAAGATAGTTATAATTATATAAATATAATAGTTATACGTAATAGATAGATGGAAGATAATCGGTAAATTTCATTCGGCTACTTTCAAAGAAACAATCGTATTTCGCGTCGATTCCTCTTATTCGCGATTGCACAATGTGAAAAATAACGAAAAATTATCGAACCGGTAAAACGTGCGTATCCGCTGGTTTTACAAAATTCGTACGTGCTTTCTCGTCGTAGAGAAAATTAAATTTCGAACGAAACGGGATTACGACGAGGGAATTGGCTGGAACGATACATTGGCGAAATACAAATGACGAACGCCGATCGAAAGATGACCGATATATGCAGCGTAAAGCAAATATCGTTGGTCGCGGTTCGTTGAACGGTTCCTCCGAAATTACAATATAAAAGTTGTTCGCTTTATTACAATTTATTACAGACCGGTAATCTAATTATTTAGTCTAATTATTTTCTACGGCTATTAACGGTAGCTATACATATGTAGACACTGTCCAATCTTGTCAGTCGTTTTATTCTTCCGTGGCTGTTTGTTTCCTTGGATCGAAGTAATTGAAAAGCTAATTTACTGCTTTAATTTAGCCACACGGTCGATTCGCGTCATAAAATACCGTCGTCCCTTTTCCTTCCATTCGAATTAAATCCCATTACGATTTAATTATCGCCAACTATATTTTCCTCAACGTCGGGTTCCACCTTCTCATCGGTAATTGATCGATCGTTCGCTCGGTCGATTAAACTCGTTCATTTTTCACTTTCCCTCTCGCTACATTATTTCAAATAAAACTACATTAAATCTATCCCGTTGGATATTTCAAAATCACGCGAATCTGCCGCACAATTTCAACGTCACTTTTGACCGGCGATCGACATCGAGTTTCCGGAAACGAAGCACAACCTGAGAACCACCGTTCGCAACGGCGTGCCACTAATCTGGCGATATAATCACAGCGGGAAATTTATTCGTAAATTGCGTTTCGGCGTTCGATGTTATTAGCGAGAGCAATTACAGGCAAAGAATTATTAAATCGTCGTTACAGTTAACGGTACAGCTACCGTAGATTAACTTAATCGACCAACTCGCGGTCTAACTCGTTAAGCGCAACAGTGTAAGTAGCGCGTTAGTAACGGCACAGTGTAAACAACCTGGAACTAGATCTACTCTGGTCCTCTGCACTTGGCCAAGGGTGCGAAGCTGCGACCCCCTTCTACGTAGGATCACGATTTACGCACGATTATGCACGATTATGCACGATTATGCAGGATCGTGCACATCTCTACATATGCATACACGTTAAGCGTGTGGTAACCGATAAATCGATTTATTCGTATTGTTTGTTTGAGAAAAATTGCCAAACATACTTTTATATTTTCCTAACTTTATCGCTGTAAAATTTCTACGCGTTTTTCAACGTACTTTTTAACAAGCACGACGGTTTATGCTCTGACGCGATACTATATTCCATCGCGCAAGTATCGAGTATTGGATTCACCTTTTAAACGCGTAATACATTCTTTCGGATAATCCTGTATTTACCGAAAGTTTACCGCTAATCGCTGAAATCGTACGATCGATAAAATCATACGACGATAATAACGTCATAACGATAAAACAACAGCTACGTCCAAGCGATGACTGGTAATCATCTTTCGAACATCTGGTACATCGACAAAGTGTTCATCTTGGAAAAGTGTAGTCTCGGATCGGCTCGGTTTTATCAAATTTCGCTTCGTTACTGCGTACTGCGAGGAAGCCCTACGATGCCGGGCGTATGCTGCGCTTGTACTACTGGCGTGAAACGTTGGTAAATCGAGCAGACTGAGACTAAGACGTGGAAACGTTCGTCCGTTGGTCTCGTAACGCTTTTACGACACCTCTTACCCTTTCTTCCCTTCGTTCGCCTTGTTCGCATCGCCAAGAATATAGAAATTTCGAATCGTGCTTTTCCGACCATCTCGATTGGCTGCAATTTTCCGTCTCGTCTCGGCTCTGCTTGATTACTTTCGCTACGTACACCTTTTTACGAAGAGGAATGGAACCGTCAGGAGTTTGTACCGAAAATGGAGAAACGAGTACCGGAGATGTGTGTGTGTGTGTGTGTGTGTATACTGTACCATACTGTAGATTTTCGCAAATTGAAATTTTCTTTAAACGCGTAAACATTCGCGATGTACTCGCATCGTTGACCTGCATACGCAACTATAGCGATTGTAAAGAATGAAACGATCGAATCGTCGATTTATGAGTATAATTTTAGAACGAAGATAGTGCGGTTAAAAATGAGTAAAAGATACTTTGGTATCGGATAGAGATAGGATAGAAAGAGTAATTGCGGATTTCCACCAGTATCCCCGTGAGCAATGAAACTATTCGATTCGACGGATGCTCGAGGGAATGCGATATTCAAGGTAAATCGGATAACGGATAGGTACGTAGAAAGGTAAACGGTTTACCTCGAGGTTCCACAGGTGCTGTGATTCCCGACGTGTATCGCACGTCATCGTATCCGACGGCAAGCTCTCGTTTCGATTCGCTCTTGCAACGTCCTTCTATTTCCGGTCAACGTTTCGTTAACGGATTCTTCGATCGCCCATATCGTTGGCAAAATATCGCGCAAACACTCGTCGAACTCGTTTCTGTCTCACTTTCGATCAACTCGGGGGCAGTTCTCTACGAAACACTTTGTTCTATCGCACTTTCTAACACGATCGATCTTAACGCAAGAGAGCCCACGCAAGACGGCAACTTTGACGATGTTTCTCGGACCAGTCTCTTTGATCTTAAATTCTAATCTAGATTCCGATCGATTTGCTCTGACGTTTGTCGGTTGCTAGAACGAACCACGATGCTTTTGTTCGTACGATATTTTTTAAAAAGCGTTCTTTCTCCACATTCACCCCCTTTTTTTTCTCTTCTGTTTCTCCTTCTTTCCTGTAAACTTTAAACGCCTGTTTTTAAAACGTCTCCGTTTATTTGTCCGACTCACGTCGGACGGAAACAATTTACGATACGACTCGCTGACATAACGTAGCGGCGCTTGTGCGCTCGGGATTTAGCGAATCGCGCAACAACCGCGGCTAAACTCAGGCCACGTGTTTCGAATCCGCTTGTCACAGCTCGTTTCAACGAGTCATCGTAATTATCCGTCGCGGGTCCGACCAAAGATCGACCGATCTACCGCCGAACTAGAATTCTTCATCGAAAAGAATTCTCTGTCGCTGTCGCTGTCGCTGTCGCTGTCGCTGTCGAAAATTAGATCGGTCGGTCGAACCTGCCGATCGATGATAAAAGACAACCGTTTAGTCCTTTCGATCCGTTTGATTCGATTGGAAGGAGAAGATTGGCAGGACACGTGACGCTAACGATCGGACGCGGTGCTCGTTGGACGCGATCGATTCGACAAACACGAGGTTGGAGGAGATGGCGGTTCGACGACGAGAGAATAGTTGGCGATACGCGAGGCCGTGGATTTTGTTTACACGACGAGATGGATCGGCGATGGCGGAACGCGACGAGGCCGTGTGTCCGTTCGAACGGCTTGCGAGGCCGTGATGAACTGTGGACGAACAGGTTTCCCGCTTTCCGCTAGTCTCCGCTAAGCTGGCGGCAGCACCGGGGGCGTCTGCACCTTGGCATCCCCTGCGCGGACGCCACCCCCTAGCCACACGGAACGCGACACGCTCGCGCCGGGTTTTCGGCTGGCACGATCGCTACGGGACGACTTCTGGGACGCGAACCGACCGACTTTGCCATTCTACCCTGCGCGCTTCCCTCTGCTTCCAACAGCCACGTCCGATAATTCCCCGGGAATTTCGTAGAAGAAGGGGAACAACCAAGTTGGAAATTAGTCGAGTTCCAGTTCTGCGAGCTCTGATTATCTGATTATCGCGCGGATCTGGTTGACTTTTTATACGATCGCTTGGGAAAGCGGCGATTTTAGCAACCAGCGAGTTGGGAAAAGTTACTCTAGTGGCTCTTAACGATCATCGAAATGATTTACAACTGCATCTGGACATGCGCCGATCGTAAAAGAGCATTCTCTCTAATACAGAGTATCTAATAATATGTAAATATGAAATCGGTAAGCTTTCGTTATATCCGAGGGTTTAACAGTCTCAACGACTCTTCGCGAACAATTTTTCTGATGTATGCGGCGGTATTTTATTTGCCAGAAAAAGTATCGTTCTCCGCTAACGAAATACGTTGCGTCGAAATCTTCACGAACGTTTCCAATCGCTAAGGGGATAGAGGACAACCGTGATTCGGAAAAATCTATTTATCGAAAGAAAGATTGTTTCTTTCGTCGTGAATTCGCTTCGATACTCGCTTCGATGCTTCGATCGATTTGCGAGAAGCCGAAGGAAACTAGATATCTACCGTAGCAATGGAAACGACGCGCTATTCGCTTTCGCAAAGGACGACGCCGAAACTCGCTGCTCGCTCTTCGGGCTTATTAGCTATCGGTCCGTTACGGTCAGCCTTTTATGGCCGATGTTTTGTCGCCCGATCGCTCGTTATTGCTTTCGAACGCGTGCTGTGCAATTTAATCGGTAAGAAGCGATCGTTTCTACGACAACGTTACGGGATCTATCGTTACGGGATCCGCCACTTTATAACTTGATTAGACATTCTACGATACAATAGGAGACACGCGGCAATCGTTACGGTACGATCGTAACACAGTGGCGGCAATTTGTTGGAAAAAACTGAAACGCAGCCAACAGACGAGATATGAAAGATATGGCGATACCGCGGTAACAACGAATAAGCAGGAATACGCAGGAGAGAGGAAATGGACGGCGAGTTGGAAAATTATTACACGGTTCGTAATTCCTAATTCATCGACTCCCGTCGCAATTTCTCCTGCCAGGCTAGATCGAATGGAGGCTCGTTAAACTCCGACAAAAGCTCGATGCAAAATGGATGTATGCGGGCGTACAGTCGTATCACGAGTCATTTATCAATTCGAATTACTCGCAGAGTTTCGAGCGAATCTGGTGAATTTGTCGCAACTTGGACATCGATTTCCTTCCAAATATAGGCATATCGGTGGAACAAAACGAACAACGAGCGTGAAAAGTCGGCAACGTTGTTTCGCTTTGAAATATTTCGACGAAACTTTGCCAGATACGTGCGACAAGTTTTCAAATACCAAGTGGCTTTCTTATTTCCTCTTTCATTTCCTTTTCGTTTCATTCCCCTCTTATCTTAAAGCGCATAGAATCTACCAGCCTTCGCTCCAACACATCCACCCAATTCGTCGATTAACATCTTCTAAACGATCACCGAATAATCGACCAGCATTTACGAGGAACAAATAACTTGCGACGTAGGCTATTAACGTATAATGATAAATAGCGTATAATGCTAAAAGGGTAGCCTATCGAAAAAACGTAACTGTAACTATCGTGAAGTATGGGTTTTGTTGGCCGCGAGATCCAGATCGAAATCGAACAAATTATTCTTATTATTAATCGTAGTTTATAAAGAATTTGCATATCTCTGTAATTGAATCTCTGTAGTGAATCTGTATAATTGTAGGGAGGACGTATCGACGCGACCTCGTTTGTTTTCCAAAATAACTCTGTGTGCCACTATTTAATAAATATCGACGAACAACGGGCCATCTTTTAAAAAGCGTTTGAAAAAGTAAAAAGTGGACCGAGGGCAAGGACTTAATTATCGCGCTAATTGAACAACAATCTCGAGCACCGGTTGATCGAGAGCTTTTAAAAAGAATCATCCTGTGCTGGCCGATCGAAAAACAAAGTAAATCGTTCTATTAGCGAAAAAGAAGAGAGAACGTGAAACGACGCGATGGGTTGGAGGATCGAGTGGGAAAAGCACTCGGGAATTAGGTCGCCGCGCCGGTGTGAAGGATGGGCCATCGTTAAAACGACAGTAATTACGAAGGTCTGAGGATCGCTAGGAAACAGCGTTCGAGGAGTGGACCAACGATCGACGAGCATGCAAAGATCCACTGCTTACGTAAGATCTCAAAGCTTACGTAACGTTGCGGCTTTAATTAAACCGAAGCGATGTTTCGCGCTGAACGAAAGAATCGTCGTTCCGGTTGTTTCGCCGGCCACTATCGACAATGAGAGTTAGATGGCGCATATCGAATATCCGTTGCTAGCAATAAGTAGTGGAATTTGATGCTACGTAGGCAAACCAGGTCGTTGACGACGCTTTTGCCAAGTTTTATTTTAATCAAACTTGAATTAACATATAAACATATATATAGATAGATAGATAGATAGATGAGAGAGAGAGAGAGAGAGAGAGAAAATAAAAAATATTTTCGTCGGAAAGTAAAAAATATATAAAACGAAGACGTTAAATCGATGGATCGTTAGAATGACAGATTCCTCTTCTTTAAGCTTTATCATAATCCAGTTTATTAAGTGCTCCTGTATTCGCGCATATTACCATTATATAAACTCTATTTACATGCATACTTGTACGGAAATATGACAGAAAGGAATCCGCGACGAGCTTATTCCATAGAAATTCAAATTGAAAATCTCGTCGAGCGACCACATTTTTCTTCTTTTTTCCTGTTACAGCGACGAGGCGCTTGCGAAGCTCATTCTGTTACAACGTCACGATATCGATACAATATACTATTGCCAATTACGAGTATGACAAAGCGGCGCAAGCATCGAACCGAAGATAGAGTCGATGTAAGGTAGAGTCCGATTCTTAAAAAAGTGTCTAACCGCTTACAGGTTCGATTATTTCGATTTCGATCTTTTAAACTGTAATACTATGTGTGTGCGCGTGTGTGCACAGATACCTCTTTGCAGCGATATCAAATGCTAAGTTCATTTCCAACAGAGGCTATTCTCCTGAATCGAATCGATGTGTAATTCCGAAGAGAAATCGATTTTAAAGTCCTGTACACAATTTAGGAAGACTTTCGAAAGTTTAAACGATTCGTAAACTTGGCCTTTGAAAGTACGTGAAACGCGATTCGCAATATCAACGTGGTTTTCGCCGTTAATAAGTTGCCGACGATACAGCTTCCGATCGTCCCATTAGTCGTTTCTTATAAAATACCAATGAAACGAACCAAACGACACACAGTCGTGGCTTCGCTAATGGCCGTACGATAAAAAGAGGTAGAACGATGGAAAAATAAGAAAGGAAAGTAAAATATCGAAACAGCCGGCGAACGTTTTACAACAACAACGACAGGGCAACGATTCGCTGCATTTGATATTTGGCTTTGCGTAAGTCTTTCGTCGTCTTACGTAAGTACTTACATCGATTAGATTACAACGAGCATGTATCGTGAGATTGTCTTTCTTCGCGGTGATTACGCGCAGTTAATCGGAATAATTTTTCGCTAGAACGGTTAAGCACGAGTAACAAAATGTACAACATCGAAAGATCGTTTTGGTCAGCGAACGTGCTTACAGACGGTAGTACTGTAATAAAGTCACAGTCAACGGTTTTCGTGACGAAACAGTTTTAATATGAAATCGCGTGTTTTTTTGCAAAAAAAAAAAAAAAAGAAAAAGAAAGAAAAAGAAAAAAAGAAGGAAAAGGAAAGAGAAAAGCAAAGGAAACAATGAAAGAGAAAAAAGAAATGTCATTAACCGTACTGTCAATTTTTAACGAATAATTGCAACTTTAAAGATGCAGACGTTTTTGTCGCGTCCAAGGATCGACTTGAAAACATGATTTACCATATATGTACCAGAGATTTCCAAGTCAGATCGTTAATCGAAAACGCTTCGCGCGTGTGATCGTCGGGATCCAAGGGCATAAAGCAACGTAAATTTGATTAATCCACCTCGATAATTCTTATTACGGATTTAATAATAGCAATAATAGTAGTAGTAGTAATAATAATAATAATAATAATAATAATAATAATAATAATAATAATAATAATGATAATGATAATGATAATGATAATGATAATGATAATAGTAGTAGTAGTAGTAAGTAATAATGATAATAATAATAACATAATATATAATATAATATAATATGATAATCGTAGCAATTATAATAATAAATCGTCATTTAGAATTATTGTACATCGATATATTATATATTTAATATAATCTATTTGATATATTCTATATTAATATAAACTTCTATCTCATCTCGATTAAATTCTTAAATCTTTATATTCATTTTTTTTTTTCTTTTATCACCTGCCAAGAGTAAATTCTGGCAACACGAGCGAAAAACACTTACATGTTAACGAGGGGAAAGAAAATACCACCAGAGCGTCTTTTTTTTCTCTTCTTGTTGATCTCCTTTTTACATCGTAATTCCACCGTACGTAACGCCGTGTCACGAGAATGTCTTCTCACTTAGATAGATCAAAAGTAATCGCGTACTCTTGTCGCTTAAATTCGCGCAAATGAGAAACCGCAATGAGAAAGAGGAAATAGAAAAAAAAAATAAAGAACGAACGGAAGAAAAAGTACAACAAAGACGACAAAATCGTTACTCATTCGACACGGTGTTACTTCGTTAAACGTTTGCTTCCTCTTCTAATTTTTTTTTTCTTTTTTCTTTCTTTTTTTGCAATTGACTTGTGAAATATTCTTCTTTCTATCCGAACGTTCGTATGCTGCCCTTCGGATAATCGCGCGATGATTAAATCACATGCTGAGCGTGTGATTAGAAAAAACGACGGTGCTAAAAAGGACTAGAGACTACGTTAGAATTAGTAAAAACGAGACTAAACTTTAAGCGGATACCACATGTGTAATAATAACGCGCTTTCATAAAGAAACGTTATCATTTCCCTCTTACGATTTTTTGTACTTTTTTGATTAGGGTTCGTTATTTGGCCGAGCTAGTTACCATTAAATCTTTGTCCATTCGCAAATACCTCGTATTACGGTATATGCGTCTATACATATACATATACAGTGTATACAATTGTGTATCATATACACTCACACACGCCAGGCATATAATTTGGTACTTAAATAGTACTACTACTTGTTTCTCTCTTCTCATATTCGCCTTTTTCTTTTTACCTTGTTTTATAAAAGTTCTATTTTACTGCTACGTTCTGCTTACTGTAGTGGTGACTACACACCATCCGTTCGATCGATCCACTCGCACAATGTCGCTCTTCTCTTATTATACTTTATTTCCTTCTTCGCATTCTTCATTCTCGTCTTCGTTTTCTCCTACGTTTCCTTCTTCTCTTACTTCCCTCGTACTTCCGCTCTAAATACTCTTTTTTCATTTCCGTTCGCGCAGAAGAAAGTACAGCCTAATCGGTACTTTGTTTACGTTTACACATATCGGAACCGGCCACGGAAAAACTACAACGCTCCGCTCTGCCTCTGGTCGGACAAAAGTGTCGTTGTAATTCGACTTCGCCGTCTCACTTTTACATTAATATTAACACAGCTCAGAGTTAACAAATGATCGAAAGACGATTACAGAATTATTTTTACCGCCCTTAGGTTTACTTATCTTTAAAAATCACATGATCCGTGCCACAATCTTCGACTACTTTCACACGTATGATCAGACAAAGACCAATGACCTTTACAAATATCTACTGTATATTCTTCCTCGAATATCTTTTTTCTTTTTCTCCCTCCTCTTTTTTTTCTTTTTTTCTCTTTTTTGTACAACTAACAAACGAGAAGATCCTTTTATCCTTCGTTCCTTTACTTCTTATAAATATAATAACACCGATGTATTTTGCACAATTTATGTGACACGTTTCGTCAAAACAACCAAGAAACAAATTATCAATCTTCTCTACATCGAGTCTGCTTAATTACAACCTAAACGTGACTTCCTTTTTACCCCATTTTCGATTTATGGATTTTAAATCCAAAACATACAATTATTCGTACGTATTTTAACATCGAGATAGAAACCAAATCTTTATCTCTCAAAGTGTTTAACGAGATCAGAAATTCGGTCCAGATCTATCGAAACTGACACGCGGAAGCGGAAGAATATCTACCATACATATTTCGAACCTTTATCGCTTTTCAACTTCCAGCCTACTACCGATTCTTAATTCCAAGAAACTCAGAGAAATTACAATGGAATTGCTAATGTTAAGTGGCTTGCTGACTGACATTTTCCCCTTTAAATAATGAAAATAAACTTAAGCTGATTATATTATATAAGCGTCAGAAACTAAAAACTCTGTCTTCAGGTTAATATAATTACTTACAGATGACTTTAACGCTATTGGTGTTTATCGAATGACGTTAAGACGTGTATCTGTGATTATATCCGGCATTATGCAGGCTTCGCTATTCGTGAACATGAGTGCAATCGAATGGAGATTAAGGTAGACTTGATGTTTTGGAAGGTAAGTTATGACCCTTTGTTTGGTCGCCGCACGTTGAAGGAACTCTTATTAATGTCAGGGACACAACAGTTTAATAACTTTAACTCTAGCTATAAACATATTGTGAAGATTAATATTACATATTTTCAGTAATAGTCAACTTATCAAGAGGGAAAACTAACTCTAACAGAAACGATATTAGCTGTAACAAAAATTTCACTTGTTAACTTACTACTTTGATACCCAGAATCGCACTTTGGCAACGAAACTACTTATTACGCAGTCTCTTGATTAAATAACAATAAAATAATACAGCAACTATTTGTAATGACGAATAAACGTTGTAATGACGAATCCGATATAATTAAGTAATACGAATCGATGAAATTTTAGACGTTCAGTGGTTTAGTGGTTCAGTGACCGATATTAATGTACAAAGATCATTTAAAAATGATACATTGCCAATGTGTGTGTGTGTGCGCGCGCGCTCGTCCGTGTGTGTGCGCGCGTCCGTGTGTGCGCGCGTCCGTGCGCGCGTCTGTGTGTGTGTGTGTGTGTGTGTGTGTGTGTGTGTGTGTGTGTGTGTGTGTGTGTGTGTGTGTGTGTGTGTGTGTGTGTGTGTGTGTGTGTGTGTGTGTGTGTGTGTGTGTGTGTGTGTGTGTGTGTGTGTGTGTGTGTGTGTGTGTGTGTGTGTGTGTGTGTGTGTGTGTGTGTGTGTGTGTGTGTGTGTGTGTGTGTGTGTGTGTGTGTGTGTGTGTGTGTGTGTGTGTGTGTGTGTGTGTGTGTGTGTGTGTGTGTGTGTGTGTGTGTGTGTGTGTGTGTGTGTGTGTGTGTGTGTGTGTGTGTGTGTGTGTGTGTGTGTGTGTGTGTGTGTGTGTGTGTGTGTGTGTGTGTGTGTGTGTGTGTGTGTGTGTGTGTGTGTGTGTGTGTGTGTGTGTGTGTGTGTGTGTGTGTGTGTGTGTGTGTGTGTGTGTGTGTGTGTGTGTGTGTGTGTGTGTGTGTGTGTGTGTGTGTGTGTGTGTGTGTGTGTGTGTGTGTGTGTGTGTGTGTGTGTGTGTGTGTGTGTGTGTGTGTGTTAGTTAGTTATAACATTCATACACTTCTTTCTGCTGTATTCAGCAGAAAGTTGCGAATCTCTGAGATCTTGCGATACAATTAGTTTTGGGCAAATCATAGAAAAAGTCTTCTCGGTTGAACTTCGATAACTTAAAGCATTCCGCCTTGTTATTCATCTTCTGTGTCTCCATCGCTACTGTAATCTTGTAAAACTGCTGGTCTCAAAAAGGGTGCGTTGTTAGTTTGACTGTAACGACAAAAATTAATTTACATCTATATATATATAGACCGAAATCTAAATCGAACGAACGAAATTTAAAGAAAGGAATAAAATTACTCACGCGAGTCTCCGATAATGATTTAGCCATTCTTCTAGCATTTGTGCTACTAATAAGGGTCTTTTGTGTAGTTTTTGTTGCGCAACAAGAATACCACCTTCGGTCCTGCATACATCGAGCCATTCCTTTAAAATAGATTCTTCGCGGCCTACTTCTTCTAGACTCAAAAAATGTATTGGTAAGAGTTTATGTTCTCGGTCCATTAAAGGCATGAATGTAGTCTGCATCTGTATTTGCAGCTGTTGAAGTGGACCATTACCGCCACCCAAGCCTACACCACCATGAGACGAAAGAGGTGGTATTCTAGACGATGTGTATGGCTCGATGGGAACTAAAGCCGTGAAATGACCGCGTGTATAACCCAAAGCAATAGGTGAGCGAATACAAAATGAAGGTTCCCATAAAAGTGGAAGATAAACACCTTCGAATCTTGCATAACCTGTATGAAAATATTTTATTTAATTATGTATAAATCTTACGAATAATGTTACCTTCGTCGCGATCAATACTTACCTATATCTTCCCCTCTAAAACTTTTAACATATTTAACGCCATAAACAATAATAGGTCGCCTTAAAATATGGGCTAGGGCAAATACGTGTAGCTGCTCTAGAGCGCTTCCTGGTTGAGCAGCTGTTGCTAATAAGCTTTCCCAATCTTCTTGCCATTGAGTCTCTTCTAATGTAAAATCCAACATTCTAGATGCTTGAGACGCTTCGTATTCTCTCCATCGAGGATAAAAACTAAATTAAGAAAAATAGATGTGTTGTAGAACAATATTATAATAAAAATTGACGTAAGAATTGCTTACAATTGACCAGCTTGTTGTAAAGTGTCAGCAAGAGCTCTTCTTAAAGCATTATCTCGATCAAAAACACCCCAAGTAGCTTGCATAGCAGAATCTAATAAACAATCGCCAGCAGATCTATTCCAAAGTGCATGTAAACGACTTCCTAAACGTTCGGTAATTTCTAAAGACCAATTCAGTGCTGGTGGTTCTCCGCCGCCACCTTCTAATTGTTGTTGAGCTTCTTTATCTAATAACTCTTCCAACATCTGTTCTTGCACTATACTTGGTAAATCTTCGACCTAATAAATAATTTTCTGCTTAAATATTATTTATATAACCTACGTTACATCTGGGGATCTTTAACGGACTAATATCTCTAATATCCCATAATATCCCAAAGAAAGAATTATAATGTTATAGTAACCTCAGCAGGCAAAGCAAATGTAGCTATATCAGTGACAAAATAACATGGGAAAGAACCCTTGCGTAACCGGATACTATTAGTGACATGTCTGCGAATTTGAGCAGCCAAATCTGGTGCAACATAACTTGGTACTCTTTTTACTCCAGATCCAGAACCCTCGATTTGTGATAATAATGTCGCTAGTATATCCTCTCTTTGAAATCTGTCAAAAGTATAATAAAATTGTGTAAAGAACAATTTGGAAACTGTGTCTTTCTCAATGATAGTTGATTTACTTTTCTACACGTGTAATGAACAAGTTGAAACATCGCCAAAGAATATATACACTCATGTAATTATATAAAATAAGCTAAAATAGCTTCATAAAGAAATCCTTTGTCAAAAATTACTTCCCACAGACCTAATAGCTAAATGTACTAAGGTATGTCCAACATCAAAAGCACTACTTCTATTTAGAAGCAGAACTTCTGAATGCGTCAATTGACGAGCAGGATCACCACCACTTGCCAAATAAGCTTCAACAGGAGCATTGTCACCTTCCACAATGCCAAGACACGCATTTAACCAGCACCAATCAGTATGACGCCTCAACTGTTTTAGTCTACGCTCATAGTCACAATTATTAGGGGATTGAGGAGTTGACAAATTGTCATTTCTGCTATCAGGATATCTATGTGAATTCCTACAATATAAGAAAACTTATAATAAACTCGAATATTCGTCGCCATTATCTCGCTAATTCTACCAATCAAATTCTGATTAACAGTCAATCATTCTCGACAAATGTAAAAAATAAATTTACCTTCGTCCCACAGCCAAATTCTCATCCCTCTGGGTTTGATGAATATAAGGTGTATGAGGCGGAGAAGGTAAGTTACGCTGGCTATGATCTCTTTCTGGGCTTGGTAAAATAACACCCATGTTATTGGTTGTTCTGTCTCTTCTATCTTTTTCTTTAGGATTACCACACATCACACACTTTGTGGCTTTTGGCCAATTTTCATAAGTACACACAAGGCAAGACCATTTCTCGGGATGTAAATTTGCTTGTAAGTTATAATATCTTTCTGGGTGTAAGTTTATTGGAGGAGGATTTGATCCTGAGTTTGGTGGTGGATCTCCTAGCCTAAGAGGTGCTAGGTGTTCATGCAAATTCGAGGCTACAGTCGAGTGTATCGACTGATTGAGACCTGTAGGTTTCCTATTTCCACACTGAACACAACGTGTGGTATTTTGATAATTAAGATAGGTACACATTGCACAAGACCACTTTCCCAATGGTACATTTTGACAACTAACATTGTAAGAATCTGTTGGACTTAAATGAGTTACTGGACCAGATGCGACATTTGATCCAGACCTTTGTGGGCTTGGATCTCGTAGGCGGTAAATATCCTCCCCTAATAAAGGCTTGGCACCTCTGCACATTGTGCATTTCAACGATGAAGGCCAATTCTCGTATGTACAATATTCACATGTCCATTTTGACTCCTGTTCTTCAAGCCTGCTATTCATTTTCTCTATATGGCCCTTTATTGTGTGAATATTATTGTCTTTAATGCGTAGACAATGTGACGTTCATACACTACTTAAAAATATTTATAAAGCATAAATGTGGTGTCAAAAGTTACATTAAATACTTGTTAAACCGTTATTGCATGTAATAAAATTTTTCATATTTTGTGTCATAAAATGTGACGCAAAGATAATTTCCATAAATATTAGTGATATTATGTACTTGTCATAAAATGAAGTTCATGTCATGTGGTAAACATGTTGATCGTATGTAGGAAAATAAAAGCTGCCACAGTAACGTAAATGTAGACAGCTACCAAAATCTGCAAAGAAAAAAAGAAAAGGTATGACTAATGAAGAAAAGAACATGACGTGTATAAACAAATGTATATAACATTAAACGAAAGCAAGCATTGTCAACTTTATTAACAAAGATAACTTCGTAACCTTAACAAAAGGATACACATCCGCAAAATAAAATAGAAGGTAAGAAAAAACTCATTAAGAGCTCCTTTATTTACATTCGATGGACATTAATCACATGCAAATAATATATATGATGAGAATAATGACAGTGTGCGAACGAAGGTCTCTAGGGAAGCGTGACATTGAATTCGTTGGCGAAGCTAAACATTTCAAAACCAAAACGCGGTAAACTGTAATCGAGGTTTAAAATGTGACTGACCTCTGTAAGCTTTTATGTCGTGCAAGCGTCGCGGCAAGGATAAATATGAATACAATATCCGGAACAAAGTAAAGCTTATAACACGTGGTAGATCGGAATTGGGGCTACCTGGCGAAAGTCGAGCCTGGTGTCCCAAAAGTTGGTGTCACGCGCGAATAAGCTCCATCGAAGTACTATGCATCGGTCGATCGCTGCGAAATTGACGTGAGGATAGTCGTCGATCCGCAGGAATCACACACTGCGGCCAGCAGCCCACTTTAATTGCATTTAAACAATAGAAAAGGTTAAGACGCACAGTCGCGTGATAAATTTTTCGCGAGGACGAAAGCCCGCGTCTTCTCTATTTGCGCTAAAATCCAAGAACAATCCTCTTCCCCACCGACGAAGACCCGAGGCACGTCACTCGTCGAACGGGTGAAACGCGACGAGTGAAACGAAACGAGAAACCTTTCTCTGCACTCACTCACTCCTCCAAAACAGATGCGCTATCTTTCTCGCGGTTGCACTTTGCGCCTCTTTTCTTTTTACAAATCGAACGCAGTCATGATGTTTTCCTACGATACTGGCATGCAAAACTGCGGACTTCGTTGAGAAAATAGGTTTTGACAATCATCCGCAAACAGATGTCAGTACTACCAACGTCACTTCATCTGCAAAAACTCGACATTTCACGTAGTTACGTCACGCGGTTCATCCACGGGCATTCTAACCACAACCCGTTCATTTCTCTCAAATTAACCCATTCGCGAAGGTGATTAACACATGTACGCGAATAATTTCCTCGTAAAATATCACAAATAGTTCTGAATATTTTCTATTATGGTTATACTGATAATATCATGTCAGCTTCCGGTTTTTAAGATGCGCTACGATTCTTTCTTTCTTTCGTTTTTGGATTTTGTACCGATTTCAAAGCGTTCTATTACTCTTCTGACGTATAAAAATATGTAAATTCGCCGGGATATAAATATTGTAAAAGCAATCGCCGAGTGGCATAATTATGGTACATAATAGTCATAATAAACCATTCGTTCACGCAATGCACACGGGAAGCTATTTTTTATTTATAAATATCCTGGGCTAAGCGCCAAATGGGTCTTAGCCTAGACACCTATCCTTGACATTTGATTAAGTAAGACCATTACCATATGCGAAATACATTTAACACGGAAAAAAACAATTATATTTGCTTTTTACAGTTTACATACCCCGTTCGTGAAACTTACGTTTCTCCAGATATCGTCTGCTAAACGACCAATGACGTCACGGTGTAACAGCTGAAAATTGGTAACATAGCGGTATCTCGTGACGCGATACAATTCTTTTTCTATCAAAAGACTTACGCTCGAAATTTTTTTGCGACAAAGAACATTATGAGAATCACGATATTGTACGGTAGTGAGACAGGTACTGCACAAGATGTGGCTGAACAAATTTGGAAAACTGCCAAAAGGTTTTGTTATTGTCCTTCCCTCTATTGTATAGATAGAAATATATGTATATTGTTTCGCAATTAGAAAGTTTGAAATCATTAATTAGCATTAAGAACTTTATCAATGTTATTTTATAATATAATTACTGATGCTAATATTAAGGATACAATGTCTTTTACAAAAGTCTCTTCGATTTTATTTCAGAAAAGGCCTGGAAAGCAATGTCTTTGCAATGAATGATTATAACGTTCAAAATCTTGATACAGAAAAAATGATAGTGTTTGTGGTCGCAACCACAGGCCAAGGAGATCCTCCTAATAATATGAGGCAATTCTGGAGACTTCTATTACGAAAAAATCTCCCAACAACATTGCTTTCTAATGTAAAGTATGGAATATTAGGCTTAGGTGACAGTTCCTATCAAAAATTTAATTTCGCAGCAAAAAAGTTAAACAGAAGATTAATGCAACTAGGTGCAAAGGAACTGTTACCTATTGGGCTAGCAGATGATCAACATGATTTAGGAATTGATGCTGTTGTTGATTCTTGGCTAGAAGAAATGTGGATGAAAGTTGGCGATACGTTTAATATTTCCATAATAGATTTGATTAATAATGAAAATAACATAATTGAGAGATTTCATATATCAGAAAGAGACAGAAATTCCATGAATAATGAATATTGTTCAGTTCATGATATTTTCATGAAAGAAGTATTTACAAATAATGAAGTGAAAGTGGGTACAATAATTGAAAATATAAGAACTACTGCACAAGATCATTTTCAGGATGTTAGATTAATTAAATTTAGATCAGATAACATTAATTACCAACCTGGAGACATAGTGTATGTTAGACCCAAGAATTCTCAAAAACAAATTGAAAAATTTTTTAATGTATTAAATGACAATAATGTGCAATTAAATCCGGATATGTTAATTCAAGTAACTGAAAAAGAAATTAAAGTACCTAATGTTCTAAAACAAATTCTAACTTTATACCAAATTGTAGAGCAATATTGGGATTTGAGCTTTAAGCCACGCAGATCTACGATGCAACTGTTATCTCTTATCAGTGAAAATGAATTAGAGAAGGACAAGTTAAATGAATTTACAACAGCAAGTGGTCAAGAAGAACTATATAATTACATCAATAGGCCAAGAAGAACTATTTTAGAGTTACTAGCAGACTTTCCACATACAACTAGTAAATTGAATGTAAAATTATTATTTGAAATTATGTCTCCTATAAAGCCTCGTGCATTTAGCATAGCTTCAAGTTTAAGGATTACTGAAAATGAAATTCATCTCTTAATAGCAGTAGTAAAGTATAAAACAAAACTACTAGAGCCAAGATATGGACTGTGTTCTAATTGGTTGGCGAGTTTGAAAAAGGAAGACAAGATAATATTTTGGATACAGAAAGGAACATTTAAATTTGAGTACAATAAGCCAATGATATTCATCGGCCCTGGAACAGGAATTGCACCGTTTCGTTCGGCTATATTAGATAAATGTGCATTGGATGATAATTTAAATGATTGTGTCCTCTTTTTTGGCTGTAGAAACAAGAAAAAAGATTACCATTGTAAAGATGATTTTGAATATTTGTCGCTGCAAAAAGGTTTAAATTTATTCTGTGCGTTTTCCCGAGATCAAGAGCATAAAATGTAAGTAAATACTCCTTAAATATGTAAATTATTCACTTAAATGTGCCACTTGCGTCTTATGTAACTAAATTTTTGTTAACATTTTAGATATGTACAACATGTTATACATAGTCAAAAGCAACTTTGTTGGGAATTTCTTAACAGAAATGGTAACATTTACCTAGCAGGTAATTCTAAAAATATGCCAAATTGTGTTCGTGAAGAATTTGTTGATTTAATCAAACAAATGACAAGATCAACTGAAGAAGAAGCAGAAAATTTTGTTAAACGTTTAGAAAATGAAGATCGGTATCAAGTTGAAACTTGGGGTTAATAAAAGATTTAAAAAGAAATTAGTCATGGCTGCCAATTTTAAAAATTACACATACAAGAATGCGATAGTATGTATCGAAAGCATTTAAAAATAAAACTTTATAACTTTATGTTTGGATGTGTAAAATGGGAACTATGTTTTTCAATATCATTTTGTTCCTTTTTATTCTTGTAAATATAAAAACTTTTTAATTTTGGATATAGAATAGATCAGTAATATTTAAGAAAAAGAGGTATCTCACATACAAAATTATCCAATGAAATACCGATATAAATATGTACAATAATGTACATGTATCAGTCAAGGAGAACTAATTGTCTTACATTAGTCTTGCCAATTGCGTCCATCATGTTAGATTTTTTCTGTTTGTTGATTTGAATATTATAGATGTGCGCGCGTATCACAATATCTTGAACTAGTTCGTGGTTATTCCTGAATCTCCGCGCAGCGTGGAGCTCGCTCGACGAACTCTAACCCCTATCTTATCTTAACCTATAAAAAATAAAGCAGAAAGATGGTATGTCTTGCACATTGGGGAGCAGTTCTATTCATAACTTTGAAGCCTTAACTATCGAATATGCAGTGATCCCGACACTAAACTCGTAAAGTATTTTCGCCAGACACGGAATTCCACAGAAATTGGGAGAACTCTGCAAATGTCAATTAAATACTTTCTTGTAATTCAAGTTTTCCAATGATTATTTGAATTCTGAATATCCGTCTACCTGGCAAAAACGAAACTGTATTCAGACGAAACAATTATCGCAGATTCATCTCCACCCTAACACCCTTCACTAACACGTGAAGTATATTAACCCTCAATATTGCAACAGCTCTTAATTTGACTTAATCTTACAAACTGTGAAAAAATGGCGGGTAGTTACACGAAGAAGGAATTTAGTGTGGGCCCCGAGGAACAAACTTTGTTAAAAGATTCAAATGGAACACGCATTGTGCCCGCGAAAGGTATATACTAATGCCCTTCTTTATCGCATCGTCTTTCTCCATACTTTCGAACGTTAATCGTTTCAGCCTTACTACTATATTTTGAATACTTACAGCTTTACCCTTCTTACAAACGTGCACCTTCCTTTCTTTTTATTTTTATCGCAAATATTCCACCAAACCGGTCTCTCACCGGTGAAGATTCATAAAATTCACTGTGATTTTAGATTCATTCTTAAAAAGAGCAGTATATTATGAAATGTTAAGTATTATTTTTACATGTTATATATGTTTAAATATTAATTATTATCGAATATTGTTATATGACGATTACATTAGAATCATTTGATACTGTATCTTTTTTATTCTTTTACATATTTAACTGATATGTTTAATTTAATTTATCAATTTTATTAAGAGAGTAATACAAAAACGTTAATTTTTCTAAATATATACAGCATCTGAAGTTTATATGTGATTTTCTGTTAAAATTTCATCTTAAAATATTATCTAGTTATCTTTAGCTTTTGACTTTTTTACTATTGTGCTTTGCATAGATAATTAACTTTGAAAAACAAAATTTAGGAAAAAGTGACTGAAAATAAACATAAAGGCGTGTTATTTCCTAATTATCTTTCCATCGTAGACAAAACTTTGTACATGCATATTGAGATGAGTGAAATGAAATAATACAAATTCCTATGTTCTAAATAATTCTCTACAATAAATTTTACGATGCTTTAAAATATATATTATTAGAATTTCATTATGGAAGAAGTATATTGTATGCATATTATATGTACAAAGGTGTCATGTTTTATATAGAACATTATTTTTTTGCTGACACAGAGTTGATGTGAACTAAATATGAATATATCTTAGATCCAAGAAACAGAAATGAATATATTATGAATATTATAAAATAACATGTGTTTGTATGTATGTATATATACATATATATATATATATATGTGTGTGTTATTATCATAATTATCATCGGTTAATCAATTAATATTATAATTATATTTTAATAATTGATACCATGTGCCTGATATGTTTAAATTAGCTATTCAATTCCATAATTTTGTGGCATTTTCTGCTATCCTATAGTGTGCTTATAGCATGATCTTATGTATGTTATAGAGGGGTATAATTTAAGCAGATATGGAATACAAGTAAAATAAACTTTACATCAATGTTCCCAGGTTATATTAAATCTTCTTATAACACTTTTAAAGATCGTGTACCAGCTGGTAAATAATATTTTATTTTTTGCAAAATATAAACATAATATTTATGCGATTAAGATTAGTGCCGTGATATATTCTTTTTATCCTCTGTGCTATATAAATCTAAGATACAAATATAAAATCATATGAGTGTGTAATGTACATATCAAGTGTTTGTATCATGATCGCTAAATTAATAAATTGCTTTAAATTGGAGCATTAGTAAAGTGTTCTAAAGATAGCTTTAACTGCAGTATCATTAAATTTGTATGTATATGTGTTGCCCAAA
Source organism: Bombus impatiens (assembly GCF_000188095.3). NCBI lineage: Eukaryota > Metazoa > Arthropoda > Insecta > Hymenoptera > Apidae > Bombus > Bombus impatiens. The sequence goes on along the minus strand of NT_176801.1, from coordinate 826,788 downwards.
TCATATTGTGAAACTAGATCTTTTATTGTAGGCACTGAGCCTGTTCGTCTTTCTCCTGGTTGGGAAGGTACAGGCAGACCTGATGATGAATTAAATTTTAGAGGAGTTACAATGGATCAAGCAGACCTTGAATTAAATCCTCCTAAAGATAGGTATGTATATAAATAAGATGTCATACTTTCAATGCTATTTATTATAATTTACTAAAAATTTTAATTCTAATAGCTTATTTATGTAATTTTAGATTAAACATAGTATTCTGCATAATGGTACTACATGGAATTGGTATCTTAATGCCATGGAATATGTTCATAACAGCAAAAAATGTATGACTTCTTAAAGCATATTTTTTCACTTTTTTATCACTAATTTTACATAGGTTATACATTTTTAATGAAATTTATTATTCTTCTAGTATTTTGTTAATTACAAATTATCTGAAGAGTATACAGGAATTCAATCAAACTATGCCACAAATTTTCTTGCATACTTAGGATTTGCAGCACAAATACCAAATCTACTATTTAATTGGTTAAATGTATTTATGCAATTTGGGTGTGTATATTCTGTATAATTTCAAATTAATGTCTTATATACGTGTTATCTTTTAATATTTCTGAAAAACATATTCTCTAGAGCACTTTCATTGTATATGATAATCTTTATCATCATGTGATAATCTACAGATACTTAATAAGAATCAAGTATCTGTATTTAAAGACAATTTTTTAATTCTTTTAGTGGCAATTTGACAACACGTATAGTATGGGGCATCTTCATACAAGTTTTAATATTTGTATGTACCGTTATTTTGGCAATGACTGATAGCTCTGGTTGGCCAGGTGTCTTTTTCTGGATTACCATGATTTCTGTTATTATATTAAACAGTAAGATAAAATTATTTTTGCAGAAATTCCAAAATAACAGTCATTTATGTGTTTTAAATAAATTATATTTATATTTTGCAATTAGAGAGTACATTGATTTTAAATTATAATCCACTTTCTTACTTAGTGTCAAATGTACTTTCTAAGAACATTCACATCCACATAGTACTAATTTTTGTTTATGAAACACCTTTCAGCTGCTAATGGAATTTACCAAAACTCTGTGTTTGGTATGGTGGCAAAGTTACCAACAAAGTACACAGGAGCTGTTATCTTAGGCTCGGTAAACACCGACTTGTACAGTTTTGTGATATAAAACTTCATGTAATATGTACATATTCAACTATATTACTCTTATGTTACTTTCAGAATATAAGTGGAACATTTACAGCGATGATTAACTTTCTTGCTCAGTATATGGCACCAAATCCTCGGACTGCGGCAATATATTACTTTATAACTGCTCTGTTTATTCTTCTTGCATGCTTTGATACTTATTTTGCACTACCGATAAATGTAAGATTTACAATTTTCATATCAATTTTATTATAGATTAAGTATAATGTTTTACATGAATTGTTATTGATTGTAGAGATTTTACCGATACCGCGAATTATTACATCAGAAAGGAATAAATAAAAGGCAATTAGAAAATAATGCAAGAGACAAGCATAACACACCGCCATACTGGAAAATATTTAAACAATGTTTTCCTCAATGCTTCAACACATTTTTCATATTTTTCGTAACTCTTTCTCTATTTCCATCTGTTCAATCTGACATAGTTCGTTCGGATCCTAATTTTATAGTTTCATCAAATTATTACAGTACTGTTATGTGTTTTCTCACGTTCAACGTCACTGCTCTCATTGGTAGTTCAATCGCATCGTTGGTTCAGTGGGTGAGTAAATTTTTTAATCGAAATCCGTTAAGTAATAAATGCAGAAACTAATTTTTAAATCATTATCTTTTTTCTTTGCAGCCTAGTAAAAAGTACTTAATAATACCAGTTCTTTTACGTGTTTTCTATATACCATTGTTTTTATTCTGTAATTACAAACCAAGTGGTGTTTCAAGAATATTACCAGTGTACATTAGTAATGACTGGATTTATTTTCTAATCGCTGTTACAATGGGAATAAGTAGTGGCTATTTTTCCTCTTTATCCATGATGTATTGTCCGAGGTGAGATTTATACGATAAGAAAAAATAAAATCTTTTCCTTTTTTTTTTATTTTTAATATTGAAACATATTAGAGAGCGAATTTTTATTTTAGAATGGTAGATTCTGAATATATGGCAACAGCTGGTATGTTTGGGGCAGCATCATTAATCACAGGGCTCTTTACTGGAATATTATTTTCTATGGTTATGCCCATCTTGGTAGCAAATATATCATTTGAATTATCTTAATACATACAATATTCAATAATAAAATATTAATCCATGTTTAAAGACATTCACTTGATAGGAAAATCAAAAGAAGATGAGCGCAAGGAAAAGAATAAGATGAAAGTTCATCAATATAAAGTTCAATTTAATTTTGACATTACTCTATTTATGATATTAAACGAATTTAATAGATTTCTCTGCACTTAATGATGAAGCTGAAAATTTTGATGTTATAAGATGATCTGGCAAAGTAAGATGTTAATAATTTTTATTTGTTTGTCTCATACTTCTTTAAAATGCTATGAATCTTTTTGTTACAATATAAAAAAAAAAGAAAAAGAAATACAAACATTAAACAATACCTCAAAGAATCGAATTTGTATTGTTGAGAACAAATATTTCATAATGGAATATTTAAAATCTGAAAAAAAAAAAATGATAGAGATCTCTGTTATTACATCAAGTTCATAGTTGTGAGATTAATATTTAATCACTGCCCTAATGCAACTATTAATACTAAATTGGACCAATAAGCCTTAATATCCATATATTATTAAGTTTTTCACATGCATCAGTTTACTCGAAGCCGCTAAAATAAGCACATAAAAGATCTGTACAATTAATAATTGTTATTTACATAGACCAAATTTATAATAAGACTGTGGTTTGTAAACTTTTCATACTAACAATTTAACAAAATTTAGGACTGAGCTGTATCCTATTTAGAGAACAAAGATGTTAAAATGGAAAATGATTTTCTTCTTTGTTAAATGTTTAGTAATGTGCTGATTATAGCGAACAATTAAAAATATTTACCATGTTGAAACACACACATGTGCATTTAAAGAGCATATTCAAATATTTTTTCCAAGGTACATAAATATTTTGCACAGGGTAGCTTTTCATAATTTTTAATCATTCATTTTCAATTGTTTTATTATATTTTGTATGTTTATATCCTGATTTTCAGTAATAGGTTTTTTTATAATATATCTTTACCGTTTGTTATTACAAGGTACATTTGTAAGTATATTTGTATTACAAACACATTTTGTGTTTTGTATGATTTTAGTATTAGTTTTATATATCAACTCTTTTTTTATTAAAATATTAGATAATTAGTGTTTGTCTTTTCAAATAATTCAAAATGTTCTACAAAACGGAAGTAATTTGGAAATGATATGATTAATGTTAATCTCGATAAAATTCAAGACAATAATATGTGTTTGTTTCATTTACTTTGTTTTGTATTTCTAATTATTACTGTTTTTTTTTTCATTTAGACATATTTCTATATGTTTACCATGTTATAATGTAATATCATGTGTTTGCTATGCTTTCTGTTCAATTAACATATTGTATATTAAAAAGAAGGCTAAGGTAATATGTAAAATTGAAATATCATAATGTCTAACAAGTTTACTAAGACTCTAATATAATATTTATTTCATATACTTACGAAAAAAAGAAATAGGTCATAGCATAAGTAACGCCGCGTTTTGACTCGAACTTTCAATGAGTAAAATTAATACTTCCGTTTACTTTTAATCATCCATGTATGCATTTACCTACTTTTTCCTTAGCAGTCTAAGAAGATTCTACTTCAATCACAGCCTTTAATGCGTCGACATCGAACGTTACACTTCGGCTGGACTTGTGTTCATTAGAAAATTCAAAAACGTCATACGGAAATTTCGGAAACCATTTTTTGACATTCTCTCACATTTAAAACGTGTTCACCGTATACTTTACAAACATTTTTAACAGTATCCTTAGTTGCACTGCCTTTTTTAAGTTTGTATAGTATGTAATGCTGCAAATAGTTTTCGCTGACACTCATCTTATAACTTCCTTTAATGTGAAAAATACCGATCTAATTGTTTCAATAATTAGAGAAAAACAAAGGGAGAAGTTCCTATAAAAACATCTCAGCGAAACATGATACGTAAGTTTATCTAAAGTAAGATAAGAAACGATATTACTTATGACATGACCTACTATTTGTTTACATCTAAACGAAGTGCCGCATATTTTACATTGAGTGGAAAGACGCGTTCTCTTATTATTACTTTATAATGTGTACTATTTTATTATTTATTGCTTATCCTTATTTATAATAAATGTGAAGTTATTATTTGACAAAATTAAAAATATAGTTATTTTTAATAGATTTTATTACATGTATTGACTCATATGTACATATGTGTACACATGTTATTTTCACTATAACAAAAAAAAAAAGAAAAAGAAAAAAGAGAGAGAAAAGTATACATCATTAAGTATGAACTTCTGTCTTGGTACAGTTAGTAAAATCTGTAAATACTGTCTAAGTGCTTCTACATGTAATAACATGTGGCAATTATAAATCTGCATTTTTATTGTATACACCATCTCGTAAGCTATACTGTTTTACTGTTTATAATACTGTTTATGCTCTATTTCTATCAATTCACACATACAATTATAACTAATATTCCAATACACTTTCAAATTATGCTCAGCTAAATTATCAGAGCCATATATATATATATATATATATATATATATATATATATATAAACAAATCTTGCTAATGGTAAACCATAAATTACCTCAAATATTGTACCCCAGGTTGACCACAAATTTTATTCTAAAATATAGAATCCGAATTCCTAGAAGGACAATCCTCTGCATAAAGCAATTCAGACAATAAATTATAGATAAAATTCAATAAAACCAATGATTGGAAAATCATTGAACTTAAAGCTGGTAGAGCGTAGAAAGGATATTTTTATATCAATTAACTTGTGGACATATGTCATCTAAAATTGCTTAATGCATATCATTAGGTAGATTAGACTTTCTTCGTTGACATATACAATACAATTATTCACTTTAAAAAGTATTTGAATGGTGGTACATCTGTTTTTTACATGAAAAAGAAACAACAAAAAATTGTATAGCAAACTAGGAGCCAGAATACATCAATGTTACAACATAAATCTTACCATTATTATGGTAAAATTTTTGGGCATGCAAAGTATAAATATAAATACGAATCACTGTAATATACTTACAAAGTTCAAACATTACAAAAAATGCGTCTTGAAACGTAGATTTATGGAATTGTTTTAATTGTTCAATTTATTGTAGAAATGATGTTAAATAAATGAGTAAGGACAAAAATCTGATTTCATGTTTAATAACCACTTACATTATCATAGTAATTTTTATATCTTTTTATATCGAAAAATTAGAACGTTTTCCATAACACACATTATTCATATGTATCACATTTTATTCTAGTAGATGATCACAAATTAATTAATTTGCAAAAAAATATTTCCTTAAAAATAGAAGTTATTCCCTTTGTTAATATCGGTATACAGTATTAAACAGTAAATATTCCAAGTTAGAATATGAAAGATGCATTGTATATAATACAAATTGTGTGTTTGAGTCAGTAATTTTTACATAACATACACTTTTTCTATCTTTTTATATGGAAACACTTCTTTGGTTTTTGGACAAATTACAGTACCATTGTTTTCTTGAGCCATCTTTTCCAATGCCTAAAATAAAATATAGTAAGTTAATTTAGTAAATTAATAATTATGTTTTATAAGAAACAAGCTTATCTACTTGTTCTCCATATACATATCCATTTGGCATCATCATTGGTTGATTATATTCATTTAATGGTTTTCCACTAATACTACAGACAAGTCTAGACTGTGAACAATGAGCAAAAGGCAATGGAACAGCTAATTCGTTAAGAGCTTCATTGCATACTGGACAATTTGGATTTCTCCCTTCTTTGTTTGCACTATAACATTGAGGTGTTTTTAATGCCGATAAACCTGCCTGTAATGCTACTGTAAAAACACTTTGAGTTGCTAATTGGAAAAGTCTATAATTTTCATGCCTGAATTGCTCAATTAATCTATCCCATCTGTAAATATTATATTTTATAAATATACATGCCATATGTTATAAGAATTAATAACATATAACTTAGTAAATATACTTACCTCTTTTCATCTAACAAATCTTTATATGGACTAAGAGACGTATTTGCTGGAAATGCTAATTGTCCCATACAGCATTGAATTTCTTGCAATTGGTAATCATCGTAATTGGTAAAACATTTTCTAGCATGCTTGACAGCATCAAGCCTCCTATCCTGCCTTACTAACTCTATAAACTCTTGCACGCGTAAATTAAATTCCATAGTACTTCCTAATTTCCTTAACTTAGATCGATTGTCATAGCACCATCCAACACACCTTGCAGTTTCATGATTTGCTAAAGACGTTTCTACTTCCCTGGATACCATAAAAACATCTAAAAATATGAAACGAAACAAACAATATTATTCAAATTCACAAAATACTGAGTAGCGTTAATATCGAACATACCTATGTTTGTTAAATCTCTAAGCTCGCTACTATCTGCTAATTTAGTTGCAGTTGTATAATAGCCTTTCCGAAGGAAATATTCTATCAGCATTCTATCAAGCCTTTGTCTCCGCCACTGATTCACAACACTCGGTGCGGTATTGGCGTGTTCTTTTAAATGTTCTAGACGTCTTTTGCAAACCATGCTTGCTTGCAATTCTTCTGTAATAGATTCGTGCGCCTTTCTCTTTAAGGTTTGAAGTTTCTCCACAACTCCACCTAATAATAGGCTCATCTCCCCAGCAGGAACAGAGGTTTTATTATCCTTTATTAATTCATTAGCTGCTGTTTGTACGTATGAAGCTTCCCTATCTATGACCTTTTGTGCTAACCGAAATTTTTTGTTGAGGAGTTCATAAGGAACCTAAGAACACGATATTGTGCATTAATTTATTAATATAAATGGTAACAGGATCTCCGTAAATTTAAATATAATAAAGCTCATGAAGTTAGTACAAAATAGCGCAAGTCTCGTAAATGATAAAGAACTGTCAAAGATCTCGAACGTTTCTAAGGAATTTATGTAGATGAACAAAAAGATCATAACATAATTACAAAAGTATTAAGTACCTTTAACGTTGGGTATTCGAGGCTTTTAACGTCTGACATATTGGTTATGCTCAAACAACGCGAAATGTTATACTTAAAAATTGGAAGAAAATTATATTTATTATGTCAGAGCTAATACACTTTACTATTATGTATCATAGTTATTCATCTCTTTTTGTACAAATTGCGGATATAAGCACAGAATGATGAATACAACTAATTTGACACTCTACTATTTTCAAGAATGGTGAAAGCTCTTGCTCTATTTTAATAGAGATAATTATCATTTTGTTTACGCATGATAAAGACGTTAGTATTATAACGTTACAATAGATGGCTCTATTAACGATAGAAATAAGGGATGATCCTCAGACTAAATCATGTGACTGAACCTGACTCAACTATTTGTTACCAATTAAAGAATTTATTGTTGTTTCTATCAAAGTAGAATTTATTTTGCGATTTTTTATAGCGGCGAAGGAAATTACAGTACCCGTAATACCAGTGCAAAAGATCTTGCCATTTATCTTTACGTTAATAATCTTATTTAACGTATGTATTATATCTTATTCTTGCCAATGATTCTTGGCGTTTTTGATTGGTCACTGGAGCGGATTAATTTTTGGTTTTGACCAATCGCGAAATTTGAACGTGTAACCCGAGTGCAACGTAACTGAATAGAAAATGCTAATAACGTACGCGTAATCGAATGTTTTGGAAATGTGATGTGCAGCTTTTCCCTCGCAAAGTGTACAAGATTTTATACAAAGGTGAGCTTTTGAAAAATTCTTTATTACAATCTCCGGTTTCAGTTAAATAATCGTAATCTTAAACAATCACATGTGCATCCCTCATAAAAAAAATTTATTTCGATTATTCGCTAATATTAACATGTTATTTCCATACTTTTTAATTTTAAATGCTAATTAAATAGAAAATTTTTATGGATTCTTTCCATTACAAAAGCGTATAAATTTCTCGTAAACATTAAATAATTCAAATGCATGATATCAGGATGAAGAAGCTAATGGCCCTGTAACAAAACTAATTCTGCTTATAAATATAAAATCAACACATTTTTCATTTGTGATTAGATATAACGATAAGTAAAATTTTGCAAATCAGATTATTTTGAATAAAAGATTTTTGGAAATCGTTGGAAAAATTCGGCGGATATTTAACTTAACCGTTCGGTAGAGGCTTCGAAAAGGATCGGCGATATTCGGGTATGTTCGGCCGGTGACGGAGAGCATCGGTGGCGCGCGCGAGTCACTCGGATGGCCGGGGGCCGCCATTTTCCTCCAGCGAGGGAGACAGTCGCGAACGTAGTTCCGCGCATTGTCGACCAATTTTTTCGTCGAATCGAGAGATTTTCGGTAAGAACTGGGGCGTCGGGCGGGCGCGTGTGACCCCAGAGCCCGTATCCGAGCGAGTATCGTTCCACGGGAGGCTCGAAGTCACCCGTGGACGCCGCGAGAACCGTG
>NT_176801.1:817543-818017 GCF_000188095.3 Bombus impatiens | reverse complement strand
GTGTGAATTGTAATACAGAGTCAAGGCGCCGCGCTTATACCCCCGATCGAGACACAATCGTAAGAACGCCGTGTGAGAGAGTGAATAGTTTGGTGATCGCAGTGTAGCCGGTGAAAATACACGAGTACCCAGGAGTACCGTGGACCAAGGAATACTGGGAGAATCGCCTCCGACAGGTTAGTCAGTGTTTTTCTCACGTAGATCGCGCCGCCGAGAGGCTCAGTATACGCCGTGTGCGTCGCTCGCGCGGCCCCTGGTGTGCACGGTGCATGCGTGCACACACGCACCGGAGAAAATTCCGCGGGTTCGTGCGTGTGTATTTGTATGCGTTTCTATCTTCCGTCTCTACTCTGAACGTACCAATACAGTGCATACATAGTTCTTCGTTTAACCGTCCCACCGTCTCTCTATATGTATATGGCGAATGTATGACACTTAGTGTGCGAGTGTGCTGGAGTAGTGTGATATGGCGGG
>NT_176801.1:810345-817456 GCF_000188095.3 Bombus impatiens | reverse complement strand
AGACGCCGCGCCAGCAACGGCCACGCGCCTTTCTTTTTATTCAGCCCTCCGCTCTCGCCACTGGCCCGATTATTCTATCTTTTCTCCTCTTTGTATCCATACTTTTCGATTCTTAAAAACTTATACAGAGTTTTCGACTCGTGCCTCGCAAAACCCGAACTATTCGACACTTAAATACTTTCTTTTCCACTGAATTGTGTGTAATCGTATCTTGACGTTGACCTTCGGCAACGCTTCAACCTTTCCGATGAAACGTTACATGTTCGTGCTTCTCACATTTCCCTCGGTATACTTATTTGTATGTATAGACGCGTAACATCCTTTACTATAATATGCAAGTTCATTACAATATGTTAATTTTTCGAGTAGGATTCCAATGGGTAATTAAACGTCTTATCTGTTTTATCACGACACGTAAGGAGTATAATAACGGTGCTTGTTCGAAATAAATCTGCATCGGTTAAATTACCGCGTGGAACGAATCGTACGATTTTCCTTCGATTTATGGTTACGCTATAAAACGCACGTGCGAACCAGGCGAATTTTCTGACATATCAGACGAGTATGAAAATTGTTATGAATTATTACTAGGTGGCAGCACTTCGCGCTGTATGCTTTGAAAATTCATTTATGAAAAGAAACATTCGCAGGGAATTTTCAATCTTCGTCCATCTGTGTATGCACAGGTACTTACACGTATCTGAGAACTCGGTCGAATCAAGTTCGCGTGATGTTCCCTCTTTACATTTTAATAAATCACGTTACTGGAAATGTTTGATTTGCCGTTCGAAGAGCATGTCGGAGGAGCGAAATGCCTATGGTGCAGTACAGTCTGATGTAAATCATTTATTCTGCTAAGTGTACGTATCATGCGACTGACCGCCATTTGGATAGACGCTTCTAGAATATCATTCATTTGTATCTCTCGCTCCTTCCGTCGACAGCCTGTCTTCTCCATATCTATTTATCTCGTGATATACACCATATTAATGTGTTTTGCGTTTTTCACGCGAGAGACTTACATACGCACACGCTCGCTGTCCCAGAGAATTTTCTTAAGCGAGAACATAATTTAGGAACGCGTTTACACGCGTCGCTAATTATCGCACCACGTTCGTGCTACAAATTAGCATCCTCCTCAGAGTTCGAGCGAACTTTTGCGAAAACGATTATCATTCGTGCTTGTGGGTGACACCGCGAACGCACTTAGTGGTTCTCAACTTTTTCCGTCCTGTTTCCTGGTGTCCCGCTGTTGTCGCGTGAATCTTTTATACGTGTTCGTGCAACCCGCATCCTTTGATTGATTTGATATATCGCTTGCTTCACTTACAATACAATTACATAAAATGTTTTAGTGTTCACAACTAATATAACGAACTTAATTAATTTTAAAAGTTTGTCGATCTTTTCCATCTATCCTCAATTTTTTAATTAGTTTTAGTCGTTTCTTTTACCATTTTCTAATTTAAAGAAAAAAAAGTTTTTCTTAATTTTGTGAAGTAACGAAAAGCAGACACGATAAAAAAGAATAATCGTGTTATTTTATTTCTTTTTTGAGAAAGATTATAATACGAACACCAATTAAGTATTAATTATATTGGTCCTTCCGTGGTTTAATAACTTGATAAAATTTTTGCAATTATTATTTATTAAAAAATAATATACAAAAGGGATATTTATAAATTAAAAATGACATAACCACGAAGTTTACATAATTGGATTTTCGTGCATGCATAAGTGAAGTTGAAAAATATTTTGTAACATAATCAATGCCACTTACACTTCAACTTCAACACACGCACTGGTTTGGTTTTTCCACGAGTTCGATGTTCTTGTCTGGACTTGGTTAACAAGCTTCCGTTCGAAACGATAAAGCATGCTAACGACCTACTAATCTGAAATGCGTAGGGTTCGAACGACTGCAAAATATTAGAAGCGTGACATCGCGTTTTCCGATGAGAAACAACACCTAACAGTGTAATAATAATATTATACAAACAAAATGAACACGATGAAAGAAGAAAAAGGGAAGAGGATGATGGGGAATGAAAGAAATACTTTTTGGTGTTTGTGTGTACTGTAATGTGAAATACAAAATGTAAAGTAGTGGAAGTAAAGCGAAAGTAGTGGGAAATTTCGGTATGTACGCATAGTTCGATGGCTAATAGCAAGTCTTACAGGACGTCGGCGCCAAACGGTATGTTGGATTGCGTAACTTTCGCCGAATTTAACGCGAATATGGAACGAACGCGTCGCGTACGTTTCCCTTATTTCGTTTCACCGCGCCGGTGCGCGCGCCACATGCACGGGTAACTTATTCATCGTTGATTGTGTCGGTATTTAAACGAGCTCCTGTTCTGGCCTTACGTAATTTGCTGAACGCGGAGAGCAGCGGGTATACACGCGCTCGGTTGCTTATTCAGCGATGTTGTGACCTGTATTCACGTCGCGACACTTCTGTTTCTTTTTACTAGAAACCCACTCACGGCTGGCCGTGTGTATGCGCGCGGCATCGCGTATATTTACGTTTTCCTCGTTGGCGCCGCGTAAATCCATCTCCTGCAATCGTCCAGGAGAAAGGAAACGGGAAGGCGTTATCCTTCGAGAAAGTTAAGTCGTTCTCAGTTTAACGAAGGAGGTCGGTTTTCGCGCCACCGTCACTGACCAATCGCGTTTTTCCTTTATTTAGGCCCTCTCGGTTCCCAAGAATATCTTTGCTGTCCGCCGCCTAACGTCTCCCTTTCTTTTTCTGCGTTCTCTTTGCTAATTGCCTGACAATTCGTACATCACGATATATATTTATTCTAATATATATATAGTATTTATTACGACAGAATGTTACTTTGTAAATATCGACTGTAATTCGGTTGTTTGGTTTCGTCAAGTAGTAGATCGATAGTAGTCTTCTTAGTGCTTGTTAACCGACGGTTGGACATAATCGGGTCATATATCGCGTTCAATTCGGTTAAAGAATATGTCGCGCGTACGGGTCGTGGGACGGTGCGTGGCTTAGAATTTTTCTTGCCATTTGGTTTACTATTTATCGATGATTCATGGTTCATAGTGAACCACGAGGTCGTCGGAAGAATGAATTTGTTATTGTTTGTTCCAGACTCGGGTCGCACAGAAAGATACGTATGTTGCGATTATTTATCGCTCGAAAGCAACGTCGTGTCATCTCCTAAACACGAAACTATCCGGTTAAATGTGCGACGCTGTCACTTTCTTTTTACAAAACTATCTAGCTATAGTTACCTATTATTAAGCATCCGAAATAAGAGCAACGTTTCAAGCGTTTGTGAAATTTGTTTGATTATTGTTGCCTGTTTGTCGTATTGGCGTGTCGTATAACGCGCGCGCTCAGCTAAATCAGTTCATTACACGACTTGCATAGTCTTCGATGGGATACAGATGCGTCGCAGGAACACGTACCTATGTACCTCTTCAGAAATGTTATCGCCTGCACTGATAATGACGCGATAATGCGAAAAATGAACGAGTGTCGTATTTTCGAATCTTAAATTGCTCGAACGTTTGTAGTTAAATTAGAAGTACCATTACGGATAATCGATTTCCGATTTTTTTCCTTTTTAACGCAGCGATGGCTATTATTTTCATCGAAGGATAAACATTTATTTGGAAAATAAAAGTTTCAAAAAAATAAAACGTGCGGACAAGTATAAACAAGGATGCACGAGCGAAGTTTGTGTAGGCTTTGTTCTCTGTCGTCGCTCTTCCGTCAGTTTTTGTCGCGTAATTAAAGCGTGAAATCGCCACGACGAGGAACGGGAGGAGAGATGACGAAAGCTGGCCAGATAAAGAGAGAGATAGCAGGATCGTCGAGAGGGGGGAGGAAAAAAGTGTCCCTGTCTCGTACGAGGCTCGGGTGGAACCAAACCGCGGCGGTTATTATCGATCTCTCGGCATCGTTACACTTCGTCCGGGATCCGTACAAGTGCGGTAAAAGGCACGAGAGAGTGGTTACGTCGATTGTCCACGGGCTGCAGAGAGAAGCGGCGCTCTACAGGCTGTTTCTAAAATAAACGACCAAAGCTTTTCGAGTGCGTTTTGTTTACCTTCACGATGGGGGACAGATCCCACGTTCACAGCCGCGGAAGTGACTTCTTTTTTTATAGGTCGCAGTCATTTTTTGTTCGTTACAGGGATTTTCCTGATTTAGAAGAAAAACATACTGAATTTCTTTTTATAAAATCACTGTGAATACTTACTTGTATTCCTGAATGTATGTCCCGAATTCGTTTAACGAGTTGAATAGAGTATAATTTTAGCTAGTCGTTTACTAAATACTTTTATAAAAATATTGATGACAAGTACCTAGTCATGACAACAAAATATTTGTTGATATTTATGAAAGTGATTTACAAACAATCAAGGACAATTTACCTTATCTTACAGAATGTATTTTGGGGTTACCTATATTACATGGACATGATAGGAATATGTGACCTCAGTTGACAAGGTGAAACTGACCTTGAAATATCTGTGATTAATAGTCCTTGAAAAATCTCAAATAACTTTAATCTGGCCTACCACACCTAATCATGCATAACTTATCTGCATTATAGTTACTCCGATTAGATTATTAACGGGTGCTGGTTAAGATCCAATTATGTGAATATATTATTTGTAGTCTCATTCACGAAGGTAGTTAAAGTTGTTCGTTTACACTGCTATCGCCGCCAATGTTCAAATTACATCCTAGTTTCGCGTGACAGAATTCAAAGTAGCTCGAGAACGTGCGAGAAGTTTTCTGTTAGGAAAGAAAACCATTTCTAACCGTTAACGGTGAATACTTATTTCAATTTTAAACGCTTGCAAACTAGCCAGCTATCCTTGCAAACCTCTGTCGCAAACAAAAGATAGCCATAACTCGAAAGGGAGTATTTCCCCTCCGTGTCCATGGGATCTTTTCCCATCCTCAAGGTGAACATCGTTAAGGCCCCCAGGAATTGGCTTAAACGAGAAATACAACTTATCGGATGACTACAATTACACAAAGCTTATGGGCATACCTATTTATATATTGTCATTCAAACTTTCCTCCAAGTTGTCTTCTAAGAGATACTACTTATGTAAGGAAGTGAGGTAACTGTAAAAATCATAGAGTGTGCATGTAACGTTAAATTAGCATTGCATCGGTTTAATAAAATTGAAAAATACAGATTATATCTTTTATATGGAAACTTACCTTAATATGAATTTAAAAATAAAGCTCGACGAACTATTTTACATTAACAAAAATGACAATGGATATTTATTCTATTTTTTAATCATAAAATTTTAGAAATTTTATTAGAAGTAATCAGATTATCCTATTAGATCCGAAGTGCTTTTCTCTCTTTTAGAACACCCTGTATACATAAATGTATCGACAAGTCAAAACACGTACGTATCGTTTAAACGATTAGCGTGTAGTAGTCTCTGTTCTATAGTAAGCACGAACAGTTCATCTTGTCCCGTTATGGACGAAACGTTTATGGTAGTGTAGTAGTATACACATCCAAAATTTGTTCGCTCATTTTAGAAGCGCTGTATATATCCGATCGTTCCGTAGAAATTTCAATGTAACAGCCTAAGTGGCATGTGGATGAGTGCACGACAAAGAGGGAAAGGGAGAGCGAAAGAACGGTCTGGTCGGTTGTAACAGGTGCCCCCACCCGTTCTCTTGTTGCCCTTACTCTCCTTGCCTCGATGCCTCTCTTCTCCCGCAGCACTGTTCTCTTCAGGTTTGCCCTGTTCATCCTGTGTGTATATCTTATAACGTTTCCTATCTTCTTTCTCTTCGTCGTTACTTAGCCTCTTTTATGTAAGGCTAGCAAACTGACCTGACTCAACTATTGGGTATGCTATACTTCTCTCAGGGGAGAGAGACGAGCTATAGGTTTCTCCTCCTCTTTTCGGTTTCGTCGCTCAAGTTTCGTCGAGCATGAGGACGGGGCTTTCCGTTAGATGTCGTGTAATCAAAAATCTGCACGATAGAGGGCACGTTTTTCGCCGTTTCCTGCCAGTTGTATGCGATTCGGACAGATAGTAATTTTACCGGATATGTTGACTTGAAGCTTTTCATTACAATTGTATTCATGTAGAAGGATGATAACTTGTCTCATAGTATCATATGCATTGAATATACGAGTGTTTTCTTAATTTCAGCACGATTGAAAAGAACATAGGAATACTATTTATAAATTAGTCAATTAAAAGAGGTATTTTCATTTAGGATATTAGAGCGCAGAAACCTACAGAAAGAGAAACGTTTATAAATCCGAGATTGGACCCAATGGCATTTTTTTCTCCACTACTAAGTGCCCCGGTATCGCTCGCAAATGGTATTCGATAGATACTAGAGCGTGTCGTACAGATTCGAGAAAAAGATATATGACAATTTCTATGCGAGCAGCCAGCGGAACGTTGGAAACTGTTTCGTATGCACCCTGATTTCTTTTCGTCATGGGCCGCTTCTTCTTGTACAAATAATCGAGAATAGGGAAAAGCGTAATTACTGCTATGCTATTCAGGCTACAGGCAATCGATTTCTACAATGCCTGTACAATGGAATGAAAATATAGATATTGCTATTCGTTTCTGCCAGTCTTGCGGAAAACGGACATGGATAGCTATAATAATAGATAAATGCACATGTATTACGTAAATAACGTGGAACAATGCGTCTGGAACACGCAAAAGAAACGACGTCATTGATCATACTTGCAACAAATTGGTTATTTGTAATCGTGCAAATACGTCCCATATATTCTAATACGCATTTAAGGATTATTACCAATGTTTCTTCTTCAAATTATCGACTATGCTTTAGTATTTAATCATTTAGATCACTCAGATATCGAGATATAATTGGTTAGATAGTAACGGACGCGTATCATGTATCTCCGTATTCATTGCTCAGTCAAAGAAGGTCCCCACAGTACGCTGTACATAACTACGGTCGTTGGAATATCTTCCAGTAAATTGACCAAGCTAAATATACTATACGAGTATATACCTGGAAATGTCTGAAATACTTCAGATTACAGGAATCGCGCTCTAAACGAGATAAAACAAATAGAGATACGGCTGCTACGTGAATATAGGA
>NT_176801.1:796742-809649 GCF_000188095.3 Bombus impatiens | reverse complement strand
GGGGGGGGGGGGCAGAAAAGGTGTGGATCGTTCGAAAGAAATATACAAAGTTAAGAAAACGAAACTCGTCGTTGTCGTCATTGAGGTGATGTAGTCCGAACGTGAAGTACGACCCTAGGATAATGGGGGTAGCACATCGCCATTGTAAACAGACTTGGAAGCAGTAAGCAGCTCCGGGATTTAGTTCGATGTGTCGGAGGATGGGGACAGCGGGAGGTGGTTGGGCGAGACGGGGAGTCTGACGGTTGGGATGAGGAAAGCCGGAGAGTAGGGTGCCAAAGCGGGGCGAGGGTGAGAGGGGACGTGTCGTGAAGAGAGGGGCAGACTGTCGAGGGTGGGAAGTTGCCGAGACATCGATCGGGCCGGCCATTGCTTGCCACACTCCACTACTAGGAGTCAAGATGCCATATCCACTACGAGGAACTAAACTCCATGAAACTACTCTCTGCCGCTCTCTACGCACTTGTCCTAACCCGCTGTAACTCTGTATAGGTGTGCGCCGCGCGCGCATAGGTCGAGCTGACGCGACGAACGTTGGGGACGATCACACAGCAGAAAGAGAAAGAGGTAGGGAGGGCAGAGAGAGAGAGAGAGAGAGAGACAACGGGAAAGGAGGCAAAAGAGCGACGGGGAAGACACGAGAAGCAAGTTTTATGTCCTCTGCGTACGTATTACGTAGCAAGCACGCACGTAGGTGTACATGGGCACATCCACGAGAAAATAAGTGTACGCGGGACTCACTCATCGGTGCTGCTGCTGCTGCTGCTGCTGCTGCTGCTGCTTCCATGCTGGTGAATCGCGCGCATAGAGGAGAGAGAGAAAATCGTTTGTATATACTTGCGGCCCCGTGAGGTCGCTTTTATACGCGCACTCTCTCACATACTTGAGCCGTTCTCGGACGTTCTTACGCGGGGATGCCAGCGAGCGTGAAGTAAGTTATAAATTGGCCGCTCTAATACGTGGACGAACTTGTTCTCCATGTAACCGTTGCGCCTAATGGGTTATAGGTCATTACGCTTCGCTAATGGATTATCATTTCTCTAGGAGTTATTAGTCCTTCCTTGCTCGATTGATTTGAGATATTGTGCTAATCAACGCGTCGAGCGCGTACAATATACATAGATATATGTGTGTAAGTATTGTGTATTTCTCCGAACGATGTGTTCTTTAGATTATCGTGCCTCTAGAAATCATTCATTTCGCTGGATAGATCTCGCATGGGAAAATTTTGTCCTGACTGCGTTCGCGCTCAAATTAATTTAATATCTCGCTAAGTTTCTTCTTAACTAGAATTAGAACTACGAGGTTCTCAGCCCGAACCGGTTTCTTTGGAAATCTTGTCGTCGATTCGCTGAACTTCGCTGGATTTTCTTCAACGTATTTACGATAATAATGATTACTACTGAGCCTGTTCCTTTTCATTTTTTCTCTTGTATTTTTAATATATCCAGTGAAGCATAGTATGTAGTAGCAGCGTATGGAAGGTTTTACGAACAACTTTCTTTGTTTCTTTGGAAGTGATTTATTCCGTGAAGCGCGTCTAGAATGGGCGCGGAAACAATAAGAAAAGTTGTCGCGGTTTATGTGGAAAATTCTGATTCAGAGCGGAAGAGGATATAGGGAACCGTGAAGAAGGAGGGGTTGGCGAAGTCGACGGAGTGTATGTAACTTTGAAACTCAACAAGGGTATATTCATCGCGTTCCCCTACCCATGAATAGAAGGAGACACGAGCTGGCACATGTCTTCAGCCGCACTGGCATTGTTCTTTTTATGTATGCTTCTTGATCGAGTCCTTCTTAACCCGACCGCGCGGTGCAGTGGTGAGGCAGAGTTATGCGAATGGATGGATCTCTCGTACAAGAGATGCCGTAACAATTCTTTGCATCGTAATACTCGAACGGACCGCGACCGCGCGCGCGCACGGTCAGATCTGATTTAACGTCACTCGTCGGCCGGCATGGAGACGCTTAAAGGGATGTTAAACGGATGTTAAACGGTTTTGAGAAGCGTTCCGTGTGCTCGAGTCGTTCCACTCGCCACCTGTCGGCCTCTCTCTGTCTTCAAGGTTTCAGATATGAATGCAACGAATGTGTGTAGTGACTCGACACGAGTCCGTGCTCTTGTACTTTCTCCCACGTACACTCTGTTGCACGCTTTTGCTCTGTAGGTTATTACTGGTTGAAAGTTCGAAGCGACGAACGATTGTACCGTCAGTTTACCGTCGTTGCTCCTATTATCGCTTTTGTTCAACGAACGTAACTGGCGACGCCTTTTGTCAGTGGCTAATTAAAAGTTTCCACCAACTTGGGAATCTTTAACGCTGAATTTTTCTGCTATCGCCGTTGTTCCTTTTGCGCGAACACGAACCGCGCGGCGCTTGAATGGATCCGTAACTCCTGCCGAGGAATAGTTTGCCAAGGTAAACGCCCAGGGACGATGCTGAAACGTAGCGAGCCAAATGTTTTCCAAGTTGACTCGCACAAACTCGAATACTACTCGCGCGAGCCGGGATGAGTCACTGGGTGAGCCGATTTGACTGTCACGGTGCAAAGGCAGCAAGTTATTAATGCGTGCACCTATATCGATCAGTGTGTAAAAGAGGAGGCAGACACGGAGGTTCGTGCTTCGAGCGCACTTTGCATGTGCATCGACATTTGCAGAACCGAGTGCGATCTCAAGGCCGACGCGGCGAATGAATTTACAGAGTTCAACCATTTCTTGTTTATCTTGTTTTCTCATTGCTTTTTCTTTCCTATTTTCTTTTCCTTTCCTTAGTTATTCTGCTTTCTCTCGATCTTTTTTATTTCGCTAAAATTTTCGAAAAGTCATATTAGGGCTAATTTACAAATCCTTTTAGTTTTACGAAGAGAAGGAAGAAAATAATCGTTTTAGTATGTTACAAGAGCAAATATTAAATGAATTAACGGTACGGAAAAATTAGTCTTATCTTCGAAATAATTCGAGATGATTCATAGATATATAGTAATACTTCATGAATTGAATTTACATACTAAATAAGTATGTAAAAAAATATCGCATGAACATAAGCGGTATATACAATAATTTATAAGCTGTCGTTATTAAGAAAAACGTTAGGAGTAATTAAAGTGCTACCGTATTTTCTTTCAAACATTATCAACTGATTTATTGATATTATCATAAATTATTGAAATAGGGATTTAATCTATTCTCTTTGACGAAGAATCAGTTAATTCAATATGATGGAGCAAAAACCATTTCAAAAATTTTCCACATAAATATATACATACTACATTCGATTTAACGCGTAGATATGTATGTCCTACGAAGTATTATCTTTCATTTCTATGAATCATCATGCGTATCTTATGATCTTCAAATATATTATCTGTTTACTTAAAGATTTCTACCTACATAATCTCGTTATCAAATTATTATAAATAAATTATCTCACTTCTACTGCTTTAAATAAGACGGTTCTTGCGCATTTCCAGTTGCATTTTCGAAATTTGTAAAAAATTTAAATTAAAAAGATAAAAGAAATTTTAATCCATGTAATAGCGTACAATTGTATAGCGTTCTCTAATAATTTCGCATTCTACATTCAAATGAATAGCAAGTGCCTTCTCTTGCACAATAATTTAGTAATGATATACTTAATATATGTAATGTCAAAGATCGATATAATTTAATAGCTTAATAATACTAATAAACTACTAATTGTTAATATTAGTATATTGACAAGTAATGAGTTGTTTGTTACAAGCTTTCACTGCACAAACGATTTTTACAATTTTATGTCGAATAATTTGCTAAGTTCGTTCGTAGAATTTTGCTTGTTTTACTATTTTATTAGACTTGTTATCCAAGAGAATTTATTAGTGAGAGCATTGATAACTTGCAAGTCGCGATTGGTAAAATTTTGCTGATAATATTAGTTGAATAGTGCAAGAAGTACCAGGAAATAACGTTTGCGTAACGTCGAAACCATTTACAATTTAGTTAAAACACCTAAATACGAAACTGCTTCTTTTCCACGTCTGAATAATTTTTTGCTCCAAAAAATTATTGGCGCAGGAAAGTTCTTTCCCTCCGTTTGGCCAGGAGAACGGTCGTAACTTCTTTTCAAACTATGTACATACATACATGAACCCTGAAAGCTAAACCTCTTCGTAAGTACCGACTCGACCGGTTTCTTTTTTGCTCTGGCGTACCATCAAAGGAGGGACAGTACGCGGTTGATGCTGACTGGTGTCTGTTACAAAACGATGCTTACAAGCTCCTATACACGTACGTACGCGAAGAAAGGCAACGATGAACGCAAGCGAAACTCGCGCTTTCCTTGGAATCTCGTAAACTTCGTCTTGGAATTTCGATCGTTGCCTGCCACTCTGGCCGCGGGAGGGGGCAGAGTTCTCAGGGAAGTGGGAGAAACATCTTTCTTCCTGAAACGTTTCGTCGAAGTTTACAGGCTTTACCTAGCTGTTTCCAAGTCACTTTTACTTTTGACCATTTTCACGTGAAATTTTATACTGTGTTTTGAAATCTTTAACCGGTAGCAAAGGAATTCAATTTATAAATTACTGACCTTGAACTCTTATGCAGAAATATTACAAGAAATAATCACAAAGGCTTATATCTAATAAAGTGTATCTTTTCAAAATGTTTAATCTTTTAACAATTCATATAATAATCTTAATTTTATATATACACCATACATATGAATCATGTATTGATCGTATTGATGATAGTCGTACGAAAAGGACTTAAGTGTCTTAATTACGTCATTTAAATTTAACACCTCAAACTTTATATCCATGCGAAAGCTCAACAATTTATGCAAATCATCTTAAGAGCGACACTCTTAAGAACGGGCACATGAAACTGCTAAATTTTCTTCAAACACTCACAGCTCGAGGGAATATAAGCTCTGAAAAAAGAAATCTTGCCCCTCGTACCCGCATCCGCGTGTACATACGTGAAAACGTCTCGTTCCAGTTGCAAAATGGATGGCCTGGGTCTGGGCCTAAATGGTTAGGCCGCAGATTGACGCGACCGGTGCACGGAGAGAGAGTAGCACAGAAGGTAAACGAGAGTGACACCGGTCGCGCGCGGGTCGATGCCAATCGATCGTCACGGCGAAACATCGTGACGAAAGTTTGCGGAAAAATGATAATTCCAAAACACATTGCTTATTCGTGGAGCACCGTAGGAATGGATATAGAAGGAAGGAAGAATGGCCAAGACAGTAGGAAGCACGGGCGCGAGACGAAGGGAGAGACAGAGAAAGGGAGAAGGCACACGGCAGGAAAAGGAGAGAGGAGAGAGGATGGAGAGCAAGCCAGGCAGAGGCAGGCAGGCAACCAGGCTGGCAGGGCAGGCGTTGGAGAACCGAAGTTTCGCTTTAGGAGCGGAGAACTTAACTGAGTTAACTTTGCTGCCGAACCAAACTTTCCGCCAACTTTAAGTAGTCGCCTCTCCTCTTCTCCTTCTCCCTTTCCTCCTTCCCTTCCTGCCTTTCTACACTCATGGCCGTTCGCTCGTTGCCCGCTGGAGAGACGAACGTGGAGGCGGAAGGTACCAGAGCAACAGCCCCTCTCTTTACCCCTTTGCCGACCATTTCGTTGTGCCCAAGGATGAGAATGCCCGAACGCCGACACCGATACTCGTCATCATAATTGGACAAGTTTCTTCTGCTCCTTTCTCCATTCTAGTACTCGACAGATTTTTTACTGTTCTCTCTTTCACACACACACACACACGCGCGCGCGCACACACACACACACACACACACGCACACCACCCCGTTTGCTTTGCTCTTTTTCGTTTTCGTTCGTTTTTTACATTTACAACTTAGAACAAACTCTCGCTCTCTTTTCAGGCACGGGTATTTATTTAAGCGTCTGTTGTTCGTTGCGCAGAGTACAACCGATTTTTGTTTCTACAAAGAGGAGGCCGCGTTGTCCTGTTTCTCGATGGCTCGCAGATGGCGCGTCGATTTTTATCATCTTAATTGGACGAGTATCTTCTTTCGTGTTCTTTATTCTTATTTCGTAATTTGAACGAATTCCTTGTTTCGTTTGCATTTATCGATAAACATGTATTGTTACAAGGAAAATTTATTCTTTGCAACGTGAAGATTGACTTTGGTTTTTGGTTAATTAAATGAAACTTCTGAGCTTCTGAAATTTCTGATTTGTAACTGATAAATTTACGTGTGCATAATATACCGGATATATCCAAGAGACACGAGAGAAGTTAAAATATTTTCCTAAAATAATTCCTTCATTTAGAACAGTAATTAAAATAATGACGTGATTTGTGTTTAAAACTGACCTAAAATACGTATCTATTGGTGCTAACAATACATCGCTTTAAGAAGGTTTCCACGATGCCATATGCGTCATTATAACGAATGTTATCGCTAGTGCACTTTCCTAATAGACTTGTTTATTTTTAGCTCGCTATCAATGAGCATTCCTAACACCGAATTTCAAATAATAAAGATTTTGTTATACCGAAATGGTTTGATTCTAATTAACTCCTTATGCATATTAATAGAAATATTTGTCACGGAATATTTAACACATCCGTCCTTTATAATATCGTTATATTGTATGACTTCAAGAAACAAGAATAAAAGATGCATGTACGTATCTTTTGCAAATATATTAACACTCTTATTATATAATAACAGAAATCTCTGCTCAAAGTAAACATATAATGTAACTTAGCTTGACTTGCGATTAGTTAAATTTAAACTTAAGGATAATGCAATTCTTAATTAATTAATAGCTATATCTCCTTTTGTCTAATTACATATTCATAAGACGTGGCCGTATTCTTGAACGTTCACGCTGAAAAAGTTTCGTAGCGATCGTATTATTAATGAACCTTTGACTTAATTTATGGGATCCTTCTTGAATCTGAATACACCTCCTCTCCTTGCCGGTCGATATAAAAAAATTTGCCGCGATTATTATCGCATTGAAGTCGTTTGAATTTCACGTGTCACTAACAAAAACCTAGTCACCTCTCCGCGCGGTAAGTTTTGAAACAAACTTTACTTTATCGTGGCTCGATTGTAGGAAGGGAGAGAGTTGGCAGGACGAGCTTCCCTCCCACCAACGGTTCTCCGCCAAGTAAAGTTGCTCCCAGGTTAGACAATAATTGGATAACTTCGCCCTCATAGCTCCCCATCCCACCGGCAGCTTCGTTGCCCCACCCTTGCTCTGCTTTTCCCCTCTCCTCCCTCATCTCCCTCACCTCCCTCACCACCCCCTTCCTCTCCGCCACCCTTCATCGTTGTATCTGTAACTCGAAAAACTCTGTTGCACACTGAGATTAAGCTAAAGGGTTGAATTCGACCGCTTAGTCGAAACGTTCGTTCTAAAAGCTCGATGAATTTTTAACTCGTTCTGGAATATCTTTCGATAACTTTTGAGAAGCTTTCATTGCTGTAAGGAACATTGACAAGCGAACCTTATAAGTTGTAAACATTACATACAAGGTGATGCGTGGCTCCTCTAAGTACTTTGTTAATTGATAAAATTTTAACAAAACTTCATTTTATAATACAAATTTATATCATAAAAATCATCTAGAAAACAATAAAAAAAAAAAGATAGATTTGAATGTTAGGTCTTGTAATATTTGTTTATTTACTTACTCGTAAATGCGAGGAGGAAGTAAAGATTATAACTAACATAGTAACATTGGGTATATTTCATCATCGTAATCATTTATTCATGCGCGGAACTGTATAACAAATAAAAATGTTCTTTCGGGGCGCACTTCCTCGATACATTGCTCCTCCATGTTACGAACTGTACGTGTATTACGTATGATATACGTTGCCAGCTGTCGAACAAGGGCTTAATCTCGCTTCCTTGCCTCTCCTCCTTTTGATGATATGAGCTTGCATTTTCGCTGAGTTGGCACAACATGTGCCCAAGTCAAAGTGCTTGGGTTTGCACTCTACGTTAGTATCGCATCCTCGCTTTCGCTGAGGCCAGCAGCGATCTCATTTTGTAGCCTTCTCTGCGGACTGTGTTTCCGATTGCTTGTGTGTATTGACCCACAGATTAAACATTCTTAATGTGTATCATTTATCTTATATTAACCTTACCACATAGAATGTTTCTGCTACGGCGGGCCAACTACTATAAACTCACTGAACAAATCTCTGCGAGCACTTGTAACAAACGAGATCTCAATCTGTGTCGTTGAGTGTCAATGAAAAAGCTGAATGAGAAAAATAGTTGACATAACAGGCTAGAAAATTAGCATTATGGATTTCTATTTATTAACGCGCTCTGAAAATTAATTGTAGGGTATGACGATAAGTGTATGATTGTTCGCAATTTCTTTAGTATAAAGCAGTTAAAGTAACGTAGAATTTTCTATTTCCGAACAGAGAAGAGAAGGTTGTTTGAATTGTAGTTCATCAGAGAATATTCTATAGCACTACACGGAAGTAGTACTAGTCTAGGTTATACCAATTGTCAAGAATACCATATTGAAGTACTTTGAAGAAAGTTTGATTCATTTTTGATGATCTTGGTTAATTGTCGTGTGGTGACGGCGTCTGACGAGGGCGCCACGTGTCAGTTTCTCTACTTTCTTATGGAACTTCGCTGGTTCAGCATTTTTCCGTTCCGCCATATAAAAGCACCGGGTACTAAATCGACTCTTATCGAACATATTTTCTGTTTTCGTATAGTTGCTTGCGTATTGATCATATTAGTAGATACCAAGATTCTGAGAACTGGAATTTATGAGTTACTAAGCAGTTAATCGGACATTAAGCGTGCAAATGCATCATGATTGGTTTACAATTGCTGCCGAAAATGGGCTGAAAACGTCGACCCACTAACCAAAGCCAGGCATTCTATTATCAGTTCCAAAAACATTTGCCCCAGCTAGTAATTTCGTTCTCGATACACGGTGTGTCCTGTGCAATAATTTTTACCGCTGTCTCACACCGAAGTGTAGAAAGTTCATACGCATTTTTGTTTGACATAACACCGACGTTATATTCTTGAAACTTCTTATATTTTCCAAGCGCTTCTATCACTGTTCTGGACACGCGTACTGCGCAGGTTAAGCCGGCGCGTTTCAAGGTAACCTAAAACATTCGGTTTCGTACACGCTGTTAAGTGTTTCGCTTTCTGTAAAATAAAGTAATGCTAAATTTTCTCACTTAACTGAGTACCAATATCTTGCCGAACTATTCATTGCATGATATTACATCCGTGAGTGAAATATTCGCAACCATACGTATCACATGGATTTCTTTTCTACGAAGAAATTCATGAAGGCGTCGAAATGTATGTTTATTGACCGAAGTTCGTACTTCATACGTATTGCGCTTTCTTTCTTAATATTTTAATTATTGAAGGTATAAATGTAATTGGCAACACTTTTTTTTTTTTTAGAAATTTTACCGCAAATTTTATCTTTTTAATATGTATAATTTATACATCAAATATTATAAAATAAATTCTAATACAATTTAGTTTTGTTTACGTTAACTGCAAAATATGTACGTATAGTCGATTACTACGAAATGATAAATAATTTTAATTCATTATTATTACTTAGTGGACTTTGCATAAGCGATATTTTAATTACTGTATTGCAACATCATACATTAATAGACATGTTATTATGTTATGTATATAAGTATGGCAGGTTTCAAATGATTTATATCTTAAATGATATTTTATTTGAAATTTTCAGGAGACGGTGTTCAACAAGTCGTGATGCGTTGGGGGTTCGGCGGTCCTTGTCCAAAAACCGACCAGAAATCAGTGTTAGAGAAGCAATTTGTGTGACAAAGCATAAAAGTGCAAAACTGTATTTTAAGATATACTCAGAGGCTTCCTTGTCAGTGGACTGTAGGACTTCCTTGGAAGAAAGCAGACATTCTTAGTGACACTGAAAGTACAAGTGAAAAATATAAAAATTGGGGGGGCTGTTTGACCGATGGACAAACGGAAGATGATGCCCAAACGCCCTCGAATGGATAGCCTGAGGGGTCCCATTGCAAATGGACCCATTCAGACACGACCATTAGTGGCTTTGTTAGATGGTCGAGACTGTTCTATTGAAATGCCGATTCTCAAAGATGTTGCAACAGTAGCCTTCTGTGATGCACAGTCGACATCAGAAATTCATGAAAAGGTAAGTTATCTATCTATAAATGTGTATTCTGTGTTATTAAAATTTCTTTTGATTAAGAAACATCTTTTATTTTATTATTTATAATATTTATAATAATATTATATTATTATAATAATTCGAGATGTTACTATAACCTTCCTGTAGGTATTAAATGAGGCAGTAGGTGCACTAATGTGGCACACTATAATTCTGACAAAGGAAGATCTCGAAAAATTCAAAACATTACGAATCATTGTTAGAATTGGATCTGGGGTGGATAATATAGATGTCAAGGCAGCAGGGGAACTTGGTATCGCTGTGTGCAATGTGCCTGGATATGGTGTTGAAGAAGTAGCTGACACTACTCTTTGTCTTATTCTAAATTTATATCGACGTACATATTGGTTGGCAAACATGGTACGCGAAGGAAAGAAATTCACAGGTCCAGAACAGGTAAGAATTTTGAAATGTGCATAGTATATCTATTGTGCTACATAGCAAAAGTATTAAAAGTCCAATTTCATATTTGATGTCTCCTAGGTCAGGGAAGCTGCAACAGGATGTGCAAGGATACGGGGTGACACACTTGGTATAGTTGGGTTAGGCAGGATTGGTTCTGCAGTTGCCCTGCGTGCCAAAGCCTTCGGTTTCACTGTCATTTTTTATGATCCCTACCTACCAGACGGAATTGAAAAATCTCTTGGTCTTAACAGGGTCTACACATTACAGGTTTGATATCAATGTTGTTGTTGTTTTTCTTTCTTTTCTTCGTTTGTCTTTTTTTTTTTTTTTTTTTAAGGTAATAGCGTAGCAATCTCAGTTATATTCTATAAAACTTATAATTATATGATTTATTACAGGATTTGCTATTCCAGTCAGACTGTGTATCCTTGCATTGTACCTTGAACGAGCACAATCATCATCTTATTAATGAATTCACCATCAAACAGGTATTACAGGCCAAATTTGAAGTTTTTTTTTTTGTTTTTTTATAGGAAAATTACTTCCCTTTTTGTAAATGTATCTTGCAATAACAATGCAATATATAATGATACAGATAAACAACCTTGTTAAAGATTATTAGTTATCTGCGATAAATTCTGTATTTTTTTGTATTTTATTCACATTAACTTCTTGTATCGTAGATGAGACCTGGCGCTTTCTTAGTCAATACAGCAAGGGGTGGTCTGGTTGATGATGACGCTTTGGCCGCAGCGTTGAAACAAGGCAGAATTCGTGCAGCAGCACTTGATGTACACGAAAATGAGCCATACAATGTTTTTCAGGGTCAGTCATCGCAGTGTGAGTTTTATCTATCCATACCACCTAACCCCTCTCTCACGTAACTAACGTTTTCCTTCATCATCTTGATCCTCCTTCTTCGCTATTGGATAATGTAAGCTCATGCAACTAAGGTAACGCTCAGAAGAAGAAAAAAGAAAGAGAAAGAGAAAAGAAAGAGAAAGAAAAAGAGAAATATTTAAGATATGCAAAATGTTAAATTTCAAATTTTCTTATGTATAGATAGTATAGAAAGAATATATTTTTACTCATATCATAAATATAAATTATTGCAAGGTGTAGAAAAATCAGGTGTAGAATCAGGTATTTTTGTTTCATTGCACTCGTGATATACAGAAGAAACGAAAAGAGTTTTAAAAAATAAATATAATCGCTAATAACTGTGAGCAGTTGATGCAACATCCAACATAACCGACAACAAAACATATGTGTGCAAGAATATAATTACAGAGAGAAAATTGATAGCAGACGAGTATTGATATAAAGCACAATAGCGATACAAATCGGATAATTATTATATTAGTATAATATTGAATATATTATTGTACGTTTTAAGATATCGTCTGCAAAAACGATTTTTTGAAACATTCTTATAATCCAATGCTCTGAAATGTTAATTACATGACGATATCTTAATGATTTATTAACATAGTATTATAGTGTATTCAATATTAATGAGTTCATTAATCAATCATGTATATTACTGTACATTGCTTATATATACAAATTTGATTTCGCTATTATTGGATTTGCTTAATGCGAAGCGCGCGCGTGAAAATTGATTCATGAATATTGAAGGGATAGTAAAGTAGCGTATTTCTGTATGTGTTCTATAGGTCCTTTGAAAGACGCACCCAATCTATTGTGTACACCACATGCAGCGTTCTACAGCGATGCAAGCTGCACCGAACTGCGTGAGATGGCAGCCAGTGAAATACGAAGAGCTATCGTTGGTCGCATACCCGACTGCTTACGAAACTGTGTGAACAAGGAATACTTCCTTTCCTCGACCGGGTAAGCTTCGTTCGTATGTTAAATAAAGAAAGTTCAGCTTAACTTAAAAAAGAAAAAAAAAAAAAAGAAAAAGAAAAAGACATCAATAAAAAAAGAAATCAGCGTAGGGTATTACTTTTTTTTAGTATCGTTGCATTTGTTTCTCTTACACCGGGGAAAAAGATATCGTAATTTTTACAGAAACAGATTTTCAAGCAGATGTTAACTCGTATTACATGGAAAGAGAATCGAGTGTGTAAAGTAACGTGGTTAGAAGCGTTCGAACCTTTGGATTTCCTAAGATCGATTGGGCACTTTGTAAAAGGCATTTATCGAAGTGGCCAATTTCTTTTCGCTTTCTCCAGCAGCTACCCTGAGGGGATCAACGGCGGATACTATTCCGGGGGGCTGCCCGTTCAACAGGCGCATTCAACGACTCCTCACGATTCTGCACCCCCACCTCCTGGT
>NT_176801.1:778004-796199 GCF_000188095.3 Bombus impatiens | reverse complement strand
GTGGGGCTGGAGGCCCTACTTCAGCTCCTCCTACTGCTGGATTAACCGGTATACCACACAGCATAGTGAGCGAGCCTGACCCCCGGCCAAGCCCACCTGCACCGAGCCCTCGTTGACCTTGAACCCCCGACGTCCACTCCAGCACCACCCTCCGATCTAATTTCCCTTAGCCATTCACACACGACCTCCGACGACAAATGGCCGATTGACTAACGTGTGTCGTGCACGATGTGCCCCAGAAATCTGTCCGCTGCTTCCGACGAACTCGAGGGAATCCATCCTTGAGAAAGAGTGAAATGAGAGAACGGGGGGTAGGCGGGAAGAAAGAGCGAGAGAAAGAGCGAGAGAAAGAAAGAACAAAATGAAGAAGAAGAAAACGCAATGGAGAGAGTGAATGAGTAGGAGAGAAAGATCGAGGTTTGCCTTGCTTTGAATTGCTACTGTGCGTGCGTTTAAAACGTGTGTTCTCCGGAGTGTACACGTGTTTTACGTACGTATCGATGTAGAGTATGCATGGCATGTGTGAATGGCGCGCGCATGTATGATGAGCTTGAGTCTGCGTTTGGTGGACTCCTGGAATAGTGCATTTGATGTAACATTGTGACCAAACCAAATACAGTTGGGCAGTAATGATGACAATTTATAAGATGTCGTGGCTAAAGGAGGAAATAACCAAACGGTGGGTAAGAATTCTCTGTGTCGTAATTTTGTATAATTCACTTCATACTTAACCGTACGTGACTTTAGACAACACAAATGATGACATAAAGAAAAAGCAAATACAAGGAAAATGAAGTTTCATTGATTTTTTGTTTTTGTGTTTTGTATTCTGTTTTTATCAAAGTTTAATCAAACTTTGGTCGATCAAGATTGGTAATTAGTTCCTCAGGCCCATGATCAGTTCTTCCTTTTATAATGATACCTGCAGCATCGAGAAGTACATTGGCTAGTCATAGAGTACAAATCAAACATGGGTGAACATTACATCTGGCACACAGTTGAAAAGCATATTAATGAGTTTAGCCTAAATATCCTGTATAAGTTTTATCAATGATATTTCGCTTCCAGTTAAATAGGTTTAACGTAGGGAATAAACAATTTCAGAATTTCTTATTTCGTATTTGCATTAGTTCCATTTGTAATTTTTGCGCTACATAATAGTTTAGTATTCCATGAAAACATCTAATACTATAAATAAAAGAAAAACCTCCCTGTTCGATATAAATATATATACATATATATATATACATATACATATATATATATATATATATATATATATACACAAAAACACACATACACACACACACACCGCATATATATATATACACTATATGTTTTAATCCTTCATATTCTTTCATTTCAAACATGAAACATGTTTTTAGCGAAGTCATGCATTATTTTGCCACACTGTATTTGGGTTCGCGCATGCTCTTTAGTTTTTGTTTCTAAATGAGAACCATACTCCCGAGAGCATATATATAAATATATAATTTGGCAACTTGAATAATTTTTACAAACTTCATTTCTTTCGTGGACGTTGTGACTCTCAGTGTTAGTATATTATATTAAAATGGAAAATGTAGTTGCTCACAGATACATTTTTATGTTTCACTTAAAGATCATGAAAATGCTGCGTGATAAAAGGAAAAGAAAAAAAAACAGGAATACGAAGTCAGTAGTATATCTTACCTGTGGTAAAAGTGGCTAAAAGTAACGAAGGAAATTGTAAAGAAATATGTAACCGTTGGGGCATTCTCAAGCGTGTGGTACATCACTATGTTGTTGATAGTACTAAATAGAACTTGGTAAAATCGAATGCCTGATTTATTCATATTTTTAAATGTCGATTACCGATACAAACAGACCTATTTCAATTGCCTTACGATATATATGTATGATCAAAGTAAGGTTTATTTGTCTTCACGCACCGATCGATAAAACAAATTAAAAATGTATTGAGAAACTCAGTAAAAGGAGAATGGTATTCGTGAGAAGGGGAGAAACTGTTCTTGATAATTGAAATTTTATAAATTCCGATTGTTCTAATTCTCCCAATTTTGTAAGTTTTCTTTTTATTTTACATGCGAAAATTTTGAAGTGCACATATAAATGCAAGATTGTTTAAGTTGCAGAAATATGAACTTTAGGGTTAAATATGATTTTTGTATTGTACATTGAGAATGATAGCGAATGGAAGATATATTTTTGAATGGGACATGATATGACTTTTGTAGATATAAAATTAGTTTCCTCCTTTTCACGAATGTTATTTACTGCTAAAAAAAACTTATTGGTGACGATAGGATCAGCGCGGGTGTATAGTAAAACGAATTGCTTCAATAAACTGAGAAAAACGTGTCGTCTTTAATTTTTGTGGCATCTATTTTTGTACTTTTTTCGAGTTACACTCATGAATGCCTTAACGTTCCGTAATTGAATGCAGCATCTTCATCCGAAGTGTTTAAATTCGTAAATAACGATAATAATAATAATAGGTAACATCGATAAGTGGCATTTTGATACAGAGTATTTTTGTGTTTTCTGAAAGGAACAAAAAACCACTTATTGTTTCAGAGAAGATAAACACCTATCGATTAGCGTTCTTTAAGTGAGTGAGATTGTGTACGGAAGAAAGAGAGAACGAAAGAACACACGAGCGAAAGGTAGTACGAACAGAGACAAGTTTTATTAATTGATAATTATAATATGATTAATTATTGTATTAAGTAAAGTAAAAATGCGATGTTACGAAAACTTGAATATATTATCGAAAGATGAATCATTAAAAGAAAAAAAAAAAAACGAAAAAAAAGATGAAAGAAAGGACAAAATGGACAATTTTTTGAGAAAAAGATTATTAAAAACGATGATAATAATTAAATAAAAAAGAAAAAAGAGAAAAAAAATGAAGAATATGAAAAATCTATTTTAGAGACACACATATCTATTCGGTTGTTTTTTTTGTATCATTTCGTTTATCGGAGAGAAAGTAAAATTTATCGCGATGGTTAATCGTCGTCATGTATAATTGCGGATCGTCGTAATGGCGTTGGTTATTAATTTTAGACGCCATTTCGGAATTGTCGTGCGGTTGTAAAGAGCGTTCAACTCTCCAACACACTGCGTGTCCGTATTTCAAGAGGAGTGCAAATATTGTGAGAAGAAAAGTGATATATATATATATATATATGTATCACTTATATATATATATATCATATATAGGTATAGACGATTAGTTCTTCAGTTTCTCAGTGATCGATACATATGTATATTACGTCGGATGAAAGGATTTTTTCTTTTCTTCTTTTTTTTTTTTTTTTCTTAATATTATTTAGTCATTCGGAAGACAAAAATAGACTGAGTTGTTTGGTATTATTCATCGATGCTTTTGGGTTGAATATGCACCTTACACGAGCTTTTGCTTCGAAGCTTTCACAAGCGAATGACGAACCATTCCAACTGTTGTAAAGATCAAATTACCGAACAACACTTGATCGATAAATATGAGACGATGTAGGAGTGAGAGAGCGAGCGAGCGAGCAAGCAAGCGAGAGAGAGAGAGAGAGAGAGAGAGAGAGAGAAAGAAAGAAGAAATGAAAACATAAAGCATCACAGAGACACATACAGTGTGACAGAGATGACATTATACAGTTCTAAATAGAGATACGCTACGTACACGCTACACGTGGTACGTTTGTCGCGTGACGAGATGGTCCAAAAAGCTGCAGGTTTGTTTAGAGGACTTCGATATAGAGAATCGGGGGTCAGCTCGTCCCTGCAACAAGTCGTACCGGTACATAACGTAGGAACATTATACATACGTTTTCTTTCTTTTCTTTTTCAAGAATATTATTACTTATAAATACATCATTATATATATATATATGAAGAAAGAACGAGAGCGTGAGCGAGAGAATTTTGACGAATGAATAGGAGATACTACTCTAAATGATGGAGAGAGCTGTTTTTATATAGTTTTAATTGTGAAGAGAGGTAAATTAATGCGAGGATTCATGAACCAATATCTACGCACTTAATTACCAACTAGCCGGCGAATATGAAGCCTCCTTTTCCCCCCCTTCTGTCTACGAGAAAGTATGTGGGTCCTGATGCTGTGGGATTACAAACAAAAAAGAACTCACATATTCATTCATCCGTTTTTAATTAGTCGTTCTCATACGAATATTCTATATATATTATATATTAATATATATAATATATATATATGTGTATAAATACATTATATATATATATATTATATATAGAGAGAGGTCGTTCTTTTTTCTTTCTTTTTTTTTTTTGTCCGATGGAAATGGCGCCAAAACACCTTCGTTTTACAATGACGAAAAAGAAGCAAACTGAGAAAGAAAAAGCCACATAATGAAAATTGAAGATGGTGAAAACAGCAACATTAATATTATAATTAATAATAATTATAATAAATACAATATTTGTACAATAATCAACGGTGCTGTGGTGGATGCTGTAGGTCTAAATCTGCGATACCCTGTTAACCTATCCCTGACCTATTTGTAAACAATTCCTGAACGTATAAGTGAACGAACAAGAAATTTCGCGGGTGCATACTTTCTAAAATTATAACGATGCCGATACATTTCGTTTTTTATTTCCTTCGATTTAATGTTCCGATTCAGGAGGTGATGATGATGATGATGACGACGATGATGATGATGATGATGATGATGATGATGATGATGATGATGATGGTGATGATGATGTTGGCGAGGATGATGATAATGAT
Organism: Bombus impatiens; assembly: GCF_000188095.3. Taxonomy (NCBI): domain Eukaryota; kingdom Metazoa; phylum Arthropoda; class Insecta; order Hymenoptera; family Apidae; genus Bombus; species Bombus impatiens. Next base: position 791,434 of record NT_176801.1, on the reverse strand, counting down.
GATGATTGATGATGGTGATGATGATTGATGATGATGATAATGGTAATGATGATGATGATGATGTGTATATATATGTATATATGATATATATACATATACATATACTCACACACACACACACACACACATATATATATATATGCATATATGTATATATATATAATGAATTCTTGATGAGTTCCTAATGCCAAATATAACACATATTGTGATTATTACTTGTCTTGTGTATCGTTTAAAAAAATATTCAAATGTAAGCCCTTAAATAACCAAGTGTTCGCACGAACGCTTTGCAAATTTGAGTCAGTCAGGAAGCAGAACTCTATTGAGAGTATCAACATTCGTCGCAGTTATTTTATTTTACATTTTCGCCGGTAAACTCGAGCCAAGTTGAATCACAGGTATTCGACAACATCGCGGTAGAACACGATTGTTATCGATAATCGATATTGAGCTGTGTCACGTTAGAGAACCGCCATGGACTCTCATATGCCTGTTCAGATTACCGCTTTGGCTAAACCTCAGCAAGCACAACTTACACTGATATGGTTTCTCGCCAGAATGAATACGAAGATGTTTGGTTAATGTAGAACTATCCGAGAATGCCTTTTTGCAGAATCGACATCTGGAATAAAAGAGAATTGGCGATTATAAAAGGTAAATCGATCAATTGGATTGCAAAACGTAATACAACATTGTTTAACGTAATTATGTCGATAATCGTCGACTTGGAAGTAATTTATATGAATTTAGAAGAAATAATTTTGTATAATATAAGAAATGTCATTGCAGATTTTTATACTTTTCTGCATGCGATAAGATACAAATACTTCCAAGTAATGATATGTGCCGGTTTTAAGCGGCACGCGTTGTGCCACGGGTGAATAAATAATCCATATAACGTGGTACAACACACCTATACGGACGTTCTCCCGAGTGCGTTCTCATATGTGTGGTTACGGAACTGCTTTGCGAAAATCTCCGATCACACACTGGACATCGAAATGGTTTTTCTCCCGAATGAGTTCTTGCATGGGCAGTTAAATTCGCGGCTTGACTAAATGCCTTGGAGCACGCGTGACACCTAAAAAATGTAAATCTTGAGACATTTTGTAAATATAAAATAATATTAGTAAAATTATCGCATAAAAGAATCCGAATTCTATGGTTTCATAGGAAGATAATTTTGATATATCGATCTATTATATACATATGTAATTGAAACGATTTTATTTCGTCACTGTGACATCATCTTCAAGTGGAAAATTTATTATAGTGGAAAAAATATTTTTATTTTTCATACGGAGCATTAAATTTTGGTTGTAGGAGAACCATGTTATTATGCCAATATAGTGATTATTGGTAGCAGTAACGAGTTTTTGTCAGTTTGTAATTCCATCGTTCTATTGAAAATTGAAGTACTGGAATTGCGACGAACGATTTATAGGAAGAACGACTGTAAGTATTTTGTCTAAAGAATTTGTGAACTAATTGTATTTAAATTTAAGAGAAAGAAGAAAAAAGATGGTAGTCTCGTTAAGTATGTGACGTTTTCGAAGGTTCGATTTCGATACGATGAAAGTTTTGAACCTAACCTAAAGTAACGATGGGAACGATGGGGTACTGTCGCGAATACTGTTCGAACAACAGAAGTAAATATTTATGGTCTAAAGTATTTTTGATAACATCGATTAGAATAAATCTTTTATCAATATTTGAAAGTATCTATATTTGAAAGTTATAGAATTTAATCGAACTTTCATATCGACTCTATTAACCCTGCAACAAGATAATAACATAATATTATACACTTTCAGATGCTTTTCAATGTGATATTTACTGGATTTAAATTGTTTCATCTGTGATTGTGCATTCGTGATCGATGAAATCTATACAGAACAGTATAATCCCAGCATAGTGACAATAATAAATCTTTGTACAATGATAAGTAAAATTGCCAACGCGTAGAATATCTCGTTTGATATATATCTCTGAATCGGTATCGTTTCGAGAGGTTCTCTTATAATAAATTTCTAATTACTGCTGTAAATCGGTGAACGGAATAAAACGACCAACCTTTATCGATCGAATGTTATCGAGCGATAAGCGAAGCGGATTCACCACTAACCTAAACGGTTTCTCCCCAGAGTGCGTTCTAAGATGCGTCTTGAGGGTGCTGGGTCGCGCATACGACTTGCCGCAAATTCGGCATAGGTTAGGTCTGCCATTGTCGTCGGGTGTGACTGGGTTCCCGGTGGCGCCTATGCACAGAGCATGCTCACTGGACAATTGCAGCCTGGAATGGCCGTGCGCCGGGGGATGAGAATGAGGATGGGTACTGGTGCCGATCAGACTATTGGCCGGGGGTTGATTCACCCTTGCCTGCTGCTCCACAGGATTATACTGCTGGGCGGGACTTAACAGGGGTTCCACGCCCCATGCCGACGAATAGCTTTGCTCGTACCTACGCACACAACCGTGAATTTCAGAATAGCTCGGCTTTTACACCCTCTTAGATGCGCACCCTCTCCGTCGAGCAAAATGGCGAAGGGCTGTCTGGCTTCGAAGAGAAATATTACTACTACGAGCTACTTCACAAAAGGTATATCGAAATGGTGAGATGAAATTGTATTTTTGAAAAAATGCTGTCGAAAATAATCGAAAGGCTGCCTTGGTCAAGTGAATTTTGTTGTAATATAAGATGTTTAAGAGATTCTCATGTATCAAATTCTTATTATAAAAACACCTATTTATTTAGGTAATTTATTTAGGTAATAATACGAATTGCACGATAATCATACGAACTAGATGTTTAATAAGAAAGTACCTTTCCTATTTCTTATATTTATTTTGTTATTTTTAATAGTTTGATCGTCTTAAAAATTGTGGTTTCTCTTTTTGTCTATATAGTTTTTAGCTACGTATTTCGATAATTGATAAAGCAAACGCATGGTATTTTAGGAAATTTTTATATCGTAAAAGGAAAGACAACAGAATTGCTATATAATAAAACTGGTTGAATTGTTTAAATCGTTGTGTTATGCGAGTTTCTGTGTTTGTGTTTTTCCAAGCAAATAGTAAAAAGCTTTATAAAACAATCAGATTCTTTGTATCGCAACAATTTCAACAAAAATCACGTAATTTAGAAGAATAGAGTATCGGTTCACCTTACGATTCTTATGGCTTCCAATAAAGTGTCGATTTCTATGAAACAGTGCCGCTACGAATATGGTTCGATTCAGAAAATGTTCGTACTCGCCGCTCTATTTCTAGGCAACGAAAAAGATTCCAACAAAATAAAACGATAACGAATATTATTTCATAACGATTATTCTCTAAATTCTACGACCCCTTTCATATGAAAAAATAGCAATATTTTATAAAGTCTAATTTCACGATTGAAACAAGTATTTAAAATACTACAATTCTTATATATTTATTTGTATCAGATTGAATATTTTCGTTGAAACGAATTTTGAAACTTATTTTCCTAAGGATATTGAAAATTAATAGAGACCGATATTACATGTTTTAAGGATTTTAGATAAAACTATAAACGACATTCAAATTTTATATGAAATATTAAACAAAGGAGAATGATAAAAAATTGTGGAAATCGAGATCCTTCCGATACTTGAAGTTTTAATTTTTAATTATAATCTTCTATCGTAATTAATTGTAATTGTATTTTATATCTTACATTACGACGTACAGATGACGCGAATGAAATAACAGTTTTATATTAATATTATAGCGAAATACGTTCAATTTGTAGTGAATGTTGGCGGATGTGTTAATGGTTGGAGCGGCAGCGTGTAAGGAGAAAGCGATTGGATTGGTTTCGATGATTTGGAAAGGTAGAAATTGAAAATTTCCTATTTTGAAACCGAAGAGCAATGTTTTTATCAGTCGTAAAGACACGGATCGTTAAAGATACAAATGGAGGATAAGCGTTAGCGTGGAAAATAAAAGTTTGATCATTTTCTACTGGCTCGTTAAAATAAATACAAATAAAACGATACTCACCCAGAGTGCATGTTCATGTTCATGGTCATATTCATAGAAACGTTCACAGACATGGCTGGTGTAGACGCGTAATGCGTGGGTGGGACAGGTGGGCCAAGATTTTGAGTATAATCTTGAGAATAATGATGACTCGATCCTGCCGTGGAGTAGTATCCGCCGGTAGGACTTCCAGGATGGACCACCGCATGTTTTAACGATAGTAACACGTCCGCCACACCTTCCCCGTTCGCGTTGCTCGTTCTCGGCGCACATTCTCCTCTGGTGCAACCCCAACTGCAAGGACGCTTAAAGATTACAAGGTATATCGAATACAACGTTACAATCATTTTTACGCTACATGCCACTCCATATTCCGTTTTCTGTTTCTTGTCTCGCGTCCATCGTTACGTCCATCGTTAATCCCGCTAACGTAGTGGCTACAAAAATTACTTGCTCGTACATGCTTATTTTCTAATCATATAAAAGTACATATTACTATACGATACGTTAATTGTTACAGTTGCATCCAACTAGCTAGTATATAAATCCACCGATAAACGTACTAGCGTACTAATAGTTTCTGTAGCCACTGTATAATATTTTTCGAACAGAGGAGAACGAATCGAACGTATCGAAAACCTAAGGTCGCTAAAGTCGATTATCCTGGTTAACAAGTGGCTCCAATTATTCGCTTTTAGAGAAATCGAAATGTTTGTTTAATATGAAATATATAATAGAAAACGTGTTGGATAGACGAGGAGGTGCACGAAATTTTTGCAACTATTATGGTCGTTGTGCAACCCGGTTGGCGAACAAGGGTATAATTTTTTACGAGCGTCTGCCAGACAACGAATTCAGATAAAATTTGTTGCCTATTCGATGTCGAACGCTGTACATATCGAAGAACGAGGAGAGTGAGAAAGCTGTCGTTTTTGAAAAAGGCAATATTAAATTTCACGCATCGATAAAAAGTAGGTGAACCTTACCTAGCATCACTTACGTTACATATCTACATTCACAGAACGATCATTATTTATTCCGATTTTTATCATTTTACTTACCGACTTCTTCTAATGACATCAAACGAGATATAGGAAAAGTTTACGGAAACTAGGAACAATTTATTACTACATAAGATGGCAAGTTCTTCGAGAAAGATAATTAAATTAAGATATTATCGAAGAAAAGACTCTATTAAAATAAAAACGTATACATAGGATTTGAAATTTTCTTAAACTTGGCTACAAACTATCCAAACAATTCGATATTTCCATTATTTTTTTCCTTTTTTCTTTTTCTTTTCTTTTTTAGTTGAAACGTTTGCGTGCTTCGTTGTTTGTTAATATCAAATCTGTTTCGAACGAAATATTCGGACGTATCGGCGTTGAATTGAAATATATCGTCAGATATATTCTATCCGTTTGTTTATTTTTACCGATCCGGTAAACCGGTTGACTCTTTAGTCCCGTGTATGCAACGATCGATTCCAAGTGGAAACGCGTAACATTAGTCAGACCAGGACGCATGGCGGTTCACGTACGGGCGAAATAACTGATATTTTAGGAAATAATCGTAAAGATTGTGGAGGATTGATCGTTGATAGGTGGAGCGAAATATTTCTGTCGCGGTCCGTCGAATATATTTTGAATAAATGAATAAATAAACAAATTATTTACAGCCGAATTCGCGAGTCGTTGGTACAAATACAAGTGGCGGAATAAATACTCGTTGATGCTCTTCGATACTGTTATACTGTGATACTGTAACGAAGAGTAGAGAACTATACAAAGGCCGCAGAGGAAAATCACAATAAATCGTATTTTACGTTTCTTACATGCAGGCAATTTTGAAACTCGTCGCACGTTGTAGATGAAGCCTAAATAGTCGAAGGTATCCTTCCGTTTATATATGTTTTGAAATACTTGAAAAATGTCTGTCGCGGCGATTAAACTGCAGATTTTTGTACATTTATGGGGGAAAAACACGCAGCATGCACATAACGTGTAAGAACATTACTTGTGCCGAATCTCGTTCTCCTCGTTACTCTCGCTCCGACGGATGTTTAAAAGACCAAACAACGTTCTAATAAAATCTCTTTCTAACAAAAAAAAAAAGGTTGAAACGAAGAATCATCGTTTCGTTTCTTTTTTTTTCAGATATAAGGAATTAAAGATATAAGAATATAAGGAAGGAAAGAAGGTGGCGGCAAATTTTTTACCAAACTCGTTACGCTATTCGATACGCTATTTTAGCGTATTCATATTTGTAACAGAAGTAGCGGTATGTTTATAATAGAGCGAAAAGTATGCACGAAAGGAAACAAACGTTGCGAAGCAGAGACGACGACGAGTGGACAAATTTCTAGAGATCGGAGCGAAAAAGGTGGAACAACGAATGGAACGAGGAGAGAGAGATTTTCCTGCCACTTACTTGTAGGTTGCCGAGCATGGGCTGAAGAGACCAGGAGGTAACGGGTCCAAGTCCAGCGGTGGCAATGGAAAACCAGCCATATCGTCGACCCAGAAGCTCGCTCCAAACTCGCTGACCACTTGGCTCTGTCCGGAATTTTGGATGTGTTGCGTTTGATCAGCGCCAATGTCTTGCGGAGAATTTTGCAGATCCTGTAGACGAAGCGTGCCCTGCAGTGCACCCAGAGTCTCTTCGTTTTGATTATCCGTTAAGGTGTCTTCGGTGGACAGGACACCGAGAGACCCGGTGCACAGGCCGGAAGGTATGGTGGCCTCGATACTTCCTACCGAACCTACGGGCAGAAGAGACGTTCGATTAAATCGAATTAGGAAGACGACGCTATTTGAAAAAATAAGTCCGAATCTCGTAGATTGTGATCCCGGTGATTCGGATTTAAGCGAAATGGCAAGCTAATTTTTCAAACTCGCTTGTCGCTAAAATCGAAATGGAAAATTACGATGCTTTCGGATCGTGAAATTTCAACTTTGTGTATCGTTAAACGTAACTGTAAGATCGAAGTTTTTAGATAAAGTTCAACTAGACGGAGTTTATCGTGAAACGATCTAGCGATATCGTTTCTGTCGTTTTCGTATCGTAAGCGTGGTAAGTGTATCGATGTTGGAAAATATGGCTAATAGAAAATCGTCTAACTTGATTATTTTGCAGTTTGAAGAGAGATTATGGGAGAGGTGGCGAGAGAGAACGCGAGAGATATCGAGTAACCGTCGATCGTAAAGATTCTTCTGCTGAAATCTTCGGTCAAGATTCACGGATGATTGGCAGAAAGATAAACGACGAGTTTACGAGCATCTGTATCGTTCTGTAACGCGTTATCCTGCAACGTGCGAGAAAGAATATGTAAAAGTCCGACGCAAGGTGGAACATGGAAGGAAAACGCGGAATGCTGGTCGCAGGAACGAAAATAAAGAACACGCGAAGAAGGAGGACGTTGGCAAAGTCACTTGGTAAAATCGTAGATAACCGCTAAGATATGTCGTGTTTCGTAAGAATAAGAAAAGAAAGGTCGCATCGGTTTCTTCGAGTGTCGAGTCTCGCGTCTCGTATACGATATATAGCAGTGAAAATGAATTCGCAGTCAGGGACACTGTGGCTCACCTGTGCCAAGGGTGTACGGCGGTTCGGAGGTGTTCACCGTGTGATGATTCTGCAGAAACTCCATCTCTGCGAAATTTCTGGTCGTAGCCGCCCTTAGAGACACCCCCTTCCCCCGCCTCTCTCGACAAAATACACGGACGGATTGCCTCCTCTCTGTAGAGACGTGGTCCAGCCCCTCTGGTCTCCCTAGCAACCGCACATTGCTCCATGAGTATGACCGATTTCTTTATCAATATTTTTCGCGATATTTCCACCGTTGCCGCCGCCGTCGCCGCTGCCGCCACCGCCACCGCCACTTTCTCGATTGCCGATAAAATATCGCGAAAAAATATTCGTCGATATTTTCTTTTCGATACTCGTCTCTATAATTCGCTCTATCGTTCGTTCTGTCGTTCGTTCTGTCGTTCGTTCTGTCGTTCGTTCTGTCGTTCGTTCTGTCGTTCGTTCTGTCGTTCGTTCTGTCGTTCGTTCTGTCGTTCGTTCTGTCGTTCGTTCTGTCGTTCGTTCTGTCGTTCGTTCTGTCGTTCGTTCTGTCGTTCGTTCTGTCGTTCGTTCTGTCGTTCGTTCTGTCGTTCGTTCTGTCGTTCGTTCTGTCGTTCGTTCTGTCGTTCGTTCTGTCGTTCGTTCTGTCGTTCGTTCTGTCGTTCGTTCTGTCGTTCGTTCTGTCGTTCGTTCTGTCGTTCGTTCTGTCGTTCGTTCTGTCGTTCGTTCTGTCGTTCGTTCTGTCGTTCGTTCTGTCGTTCGTTCTGTCGTTCGTTCTGTCGTTCGTTCTGTCGTTCGTTCTGTCGTTCGTTCTGTCGTTCGTTCTGTCGTTCGTTCTGTCGTTCGTTCTGTCGTTCGTTCTGTCGTACGTTCTGTCGTTCGCTTTCGAACGTTCGTTCCTTATTTCCGTATTTTCTTTCTTTCCTTTTATATTTTAGAAAATTCTCATCCAGTTTGTTGGAGATAACGCGTACCGCGAGACAAGTCGGAGAACGGCGAGTCGCTTTTCTTTCGAACGATCGTCAGTTTCGAAACGATACGACGTCGACGATATCGTTGACGCGGTATATCGAGAGCAACGGCATGGAACGATAGACGAAATATTTGAAGGCGGTTTTCGAAAATTGCCCGTTTACGCGTTACGGGCGTATTCGAGGCTCGATGCTTTAGAAATCGCGAATTCGACGATCGAATATATTTTTTTCGAAGATCGGAAAATAAAATAAAGCTAGGAAACGAAAGATATAAGAAGCTTGATAAACCGACTACTGGTCAAACCACAAACACGACTAAATAGTTTTACCATATATATCGTTACGTACGAACGTTCATTTTTTAGCGATCGCATCGATCGCGTTTCCAGCGTTTTTCCAGTTTCTTTGAATTCGTTCGAAAAGTTATTCGAGAGATCGTAGTACTCGGTAACGTAACTTTATAACGCGATTGTTCGAGAGAGCAAAGGAGATGAGCGAAAAAATGAGCGAAAATTCATGAATGACTTTTTATGAATGGCTGAAAGGAAAATGCACGTGCATATGGACCGAGCTTATAGAAGAGTACCTTTATGGCTTGGAAGACCTGCCGGTTTCCTCTAAAGGCTTCTGCAGAAAATCTGCCAGATATTTTCATTCATAGCCTGAAAACCATGTGCATGTTGCCACGTGATTCGATTCTCCATATCCAGCGATTCGAACGATCATCGATCGTCGATCGATGCGGGAAATTTGCGTTTCGTCGATTCTCTTGGCGCGGGAAAATGGCCTTCCGCTTTCTTCCCTACGAAACTTATCCTTTTACCCGCTTCCCCTCGCACGACTAACGATTACCGACTACGAACTACGACAAGTATCTGGTATTCGTTACACCGTTTTTTTAAGATCGGCGGAAAGACTCGGCTTTCAAACTCTTCGTTCGAAACACTGCCTCCGACTTTGAAACTGAAACTCGCCTGCACGGTTAACAATTTCCAAAAAACTTAACAGGTGTACGATATTTGCGCCGTTCGTTCGACGCGATCGTCTGAATCCGAGTCATCGCTTTCGCACGATTCGCACGCGGAACGCAAAATCAACGCAAAATCAACGCAAAATCAACGTAAAGGCGGTCGTCTCGCACAGTTGCTCGATGGTAAACAACGCGCATCCTTCCATCGCTGTACAATGTTCTCTTGTGAAACGCGTGCGTCGAGAGTCTCTTCTGTCTCGGCGGAACCGTACGCGATCTCTCCAATCGTTATTCACCTCGATCCCCTCGTGATCGAATTTTCAGTCTGATCTTGAAACACAGACAAGACATAGCCGCGCACTGTACGCACTGTTCCGTTCTTCCCGTATCGCGTAACAGCGCACTCGCAACGTTGACGAAACGAATTGCAAACTACATCGTAAGTCGACTGAAATCGCGTTCGAACTCGGTCGTCGATGTATATCGGAGTTTACAACGATGTGTATTAAAGTTGCAGCCAGCGTGAATCTCGAGGTAGCGAGAAGGAGGAGAGGAGGAAGAAGAAGAAGAGGAAGACGAGGAAAAAGAAAAAGCGTCGGGAGAAGCGTCGAGGGATGGTATCGTGCGCTGCTGCCATGCTGCCACGATGGCTCGTCAACGTGTCTTGGCTAACTAGGGATCTACCACCTACTATCACCCACTCTCACCCCTTATTCACTGCGACTACCACTTTGACCCCACTCCATCATGGGCCGGCCTTTTCGTCGCTCTCTTTTTTCCTCCACCACGCCTCACTTTCTTCCACGCACCTAACGTACTGCTCTTCCACGTGTGTCTACCCCTACCCTCGAGCAACGTTAACCTTTCGTCTACGCTCGCATTCGGCAACGCGTTTGCCAAGGAGATTCGCAGCGTTTTTCGATTTCGCTGCCGTTTAAACCGCAGATCCACGCGTTTTCTATTCCACGATGTTTGCCCGTGCAGCGCAACATTCGAGTTCGCTGCTGATGGAATTTTCATCGTTTCCATTGTCAAACGATTTCTATACATTTTAATTTCTATACATTCAGTCTATTTCTACGTACATCGTCGGCTACGATCGTCGAGCTCTCGCTTCGCTCGCTGGTTCACCTTGTCAAGGCGAATTTTTACCTGTAATATTTACGGAGAATTCGAACGGTCTGTCGGATTTTCCTTCGATTCGTTATTCGGTGGTAGAGGCGTCGAAACGGCTACTCGGAATGGTAAAAGAAACGAGCGATAAAATTGTAAGATTCGACTATTCGCGGATTTTCAAGAGCGAAGAAAGAAAATTCCCATGCGCGACCTATCGCACTGCCAGCGATATCCGTTACAAGGTAGAAGAAGGATGCGCGGAAAGAATAGGGGCAAGGTGGACGCGAGAGGACGCGAGGAAGAACCGTTTGAACGATATCCATGTCCACGGGCGTGTAAAACGCGAGACGTCTGGTTGGAATACACGGGTTGGCCGTCGTCGATGTCGACGACACGGGATACTAATGGTTCGTTGGGCGATCGGCGATCGGTGATCGGTGATCGGCGATCGGGGCCCTCCTTCGCCTGTCTGCTTCGCCTCTACTACACCGGTATCCCCGTTGCCAGGCCGGGACGGGCAACTAGGATATTATTTTCTTCAGATACCATTACCACGCCGATCACGGTGGTCCTGCCTCGCAGACGAGTGGCCTCGATACCCTCGAGATCACTCGCTTGTAATGCCTTCCCTTTCGTCGATTATTGACCAGTGAACGGTGAGCCCGGCTGCCAAACACTCCGAGGCTACCTATTCCACTTGTGACCCATCTACGGGCCACCCTTCGCGACCGCGCGCTCCCATGCACGTTTTCTCAAACCGTGTCTCCTCGTACGCCGGCCTTTTAACGGCGTGCCTGCTTCGCAAGCCGGCCAAAAGTCGAAAGTTTCCGTTACCTTGTATATCGTTTCTGCAAACGGCAACTTTTCCCTCTTCCTTCCGGTATCTCGCTTAAATCCTACACTCGCGAAGAGTCTACTACTTTGTTTATCAATCTATCGAGCAAGCCCGACGAACGAGCGAAATTTGCCAGCTCGTCGTTCGGCGCGCTTTACGCGCTTGATCGAGATCGTTGCTCCGTTTTTGCGAAAAGTCCGTCGGGCCTCGCAGATCGGGACAACGCGAGTGCGAAACCCGCGGTTTAATTAGGCGTACGCGTTTAGCCGTGCCCGTTTATTTGCACGTTAAATTCACGTAACTCGATACCAGCGTTAACGTCCGGTTTAAATACCAAGCCTCTGTATATCGTTATCAAATCTCGTCACTCTTGTCGATGCGTCTAAACGCGTTACAACGCACAATCGTACGGTTGCGAGCAACGAATAAACCAATGCTTTTTCCTAGCGTTTGCCATATTTCTTTCAAATTTAATATCGTATTTCTGTAATTCTTGTAATTCTATCGTTACTAAATATAAAACCGCCACGATAGGAAGGTAAACTAAACTAAAGGTTAGGAAGGGGTAAGATGTCGAGAGATGGAAGAACGCTCGGTAGAACGGACAGAGGTTACAGGCATTCTCCGTTCTATCCGAAGCATCTGTCAATCATCTGTAAATTACCTTGAAAAGAAACTGTAATAGTCGCATCGCGACCACCTTTCGATTCGCCGTTGCTACTCCCTAGATCAATTACTCCGTAACTAGATTAATCGTTTTCAAGTTGGAAGGAAAGAAGAAGCGTTGTCAAACTTTTTTGTTCGACGAGACGAGAATATCTGTAAGCTATATTTTTTACAACGCCAAACGCAAAGTCTCCGATGCGAAAGATAGGAACAAACGTATAGAAAGTTTCTTTGCGACGAGACGAGCGATTTGTTTTCCGGGCTGCTGCCGAGCGACGCTGCAAGTTAGATGGAAGTTGGTCAGGCGATAGTTAGACGGTAGACGATGGAGATCGGAAAAAACGTAAAGTGGCCGATGGCTGGAAACGCGGTCTCTCACGAGGCCGGGCGCATCCGACTATCGAATGTCTCGACGTAATCGCGACCGTCAGGCCGGACACCTGACTACTGTAGTTCCGATGTGCACGCAGGAAGAGGAAGTCGACCGCATGGCACCGATCGTTCCGGCGTCCACCGTGTGTCGTCGACGCGAACCGTCCAGTCCGTTCGAGCTCTGCGTATTTTTCGACTCGTTATAACTCTACCTACGCGGCTCCGTGTCGCGCTTACTCGTGTCGTCGCCGATCGACCTGCAACGCGAAAACGTTTTACCGCGTTTACAGCGAATACGCTTTTATCGAAAAGAGATCGATCCGTATGGAGGAGCGATCGGGGAAGATACACCTAGCTGCGTGTCGTACGCACGCGGAAAGACGCGCGAAAGAACGACGAACGAAATAAGAGCGTAACGCGATCAACGTTTATTCGTTCGAAAAGTTTCGCGTCCGACGCTGGAAAACTGGTTAAAAGCGACGCCTCTCCGCTCGATCACTAACGCGTACCAACGGCATAAATGTAGGAAACGATTTGTACGACGAGATCTTTCGCGAAGGAGAAGGCGAAAAGACACGGAGGAAGGATTTATAAAATTGAAAAAGACGAAAAACGCGCGAGAACCTCGATACAGGCGTAAGAGAGAAGAGGGGGAAGAGGGGAAAGCGAGAAAGAAAAAAAGCGGCCAGAGGGTGTAAGAAGGATGGGAGTAGAGGGTCGCGTAGAAGAACTCGCAGTACGCCGAGTGCACACCCTGGGTATTGGCTTACGCTTCCAACCGATTGGGCCCGTGGTATTTACGCAGGACCCCGTAGAAAACCGGACCCCGCCTTCGTCTCTGTCGATGGTAACGCGCGATTCCACGCAACTGTAACGTTTCCAACGAGTTCGAGCGGTCGCTGTTAGGGTCGGGTTAGACCCGACAGGG
>NT_176801.1:666992-777582 GCF_000188095.3 Bombus impatiens | reverse complement strand
CCGACAGGGTGGTGCGCGACACACCATGACGACCATCGAGTGACCGTGCGAGTCGCGCGAGACGATCGTACGGATTTAACGGTTCGACCATCGATCCAGTCGACCAACTGGTTGCCGCTTATATCGCGATCGAGACCGCAAGAACTTGGTTTTCGTGGCAAAGTTCGCTAATTTTCGGATCGTAGCTCGAATCTAGAAAATGAAAGATAAACGAAGGACGACGAAAACAGCGCCAAAACGACGGCGTCCGAGGCAGATTCATTTTCGTTTGCATCGTCGAATCGTTGTTTCGCAGGTAAAAATTTGATCGTATCGATAGAGCGACCACAAAATTTGCACGAAACGTTTACGCTCGATTTCCCGATCTCGAATCATCGATTCAGAGGCAGAGATAGCCTGTGGAGTAGCCTGTGTGTGTCTCGTATGGCAACGAGAATCGGTCGGTCTTCCAACCCTCTTCGAGGGAGCATCGCAGCCAACCACACACCTGTGTTTGCTCGCACCTGAAATCAAACGGACGATTACATTCCCGCGATCGTTCTACCGGCGATATCGAGAGAAACAGACACGCGTCGTACGTATGCCGATCCGCCTTAATCGCGTGCGCGCGTTAAGCGACTACGCGAGCCGGGTTGCATCCGCTGTCGCGCCGTTTATCTCGCCGGGTGCTCGTTTCTTAAATACTTTCGACAAATATAATCGCAGTACGTGGGGTGTACGTAAAGTGTACGTGGGGTGTACGTAGGGTGTACGTAGGGATTCGTAGGTACGTTCGTTTTCGTAGAAACGCGTCTCGTTCACGCTCGATTTCTCCCTTTTCGTCCGCGAAACGAAGCGATACGGATACGGAAAACCAGCTTCTTTCAACCTGAAATTTGCTCTTAACTCGCCGCTAGTTACTCGATTATTCGATTATAGCAGGGTTAAACGTATTCGAATTCGCATTTTCCGAGTAAAAGTTCCTCGAAATTCGACTTATGTTCGATTTTCTATTTTCTGTTTTCTTTTCTGTGCTATCGTGTAACGCGTGACGCGTCAAAGTACGGCGTACAGTAACCAGCGGTGTAGGTCGATAGAAGAGCAGGAAACCGGCCGTCCATTCAAAGTTGAATGATTAACCCTCGTGACGAGATGACAGTGACGGTATTGTTCGCGATCGAAAGTTCCTCCCACTGGTGCCCATCTCCCTTTGCTAAAGTGATTGCGCATCGGATAATCTCCATCGTTGGGATAAAGCCTGCTTTCGACGATCGAGATGTTACTGAATACGTCACGGCTGCTTAATTACATTTGCGGCGAACCACCTCTCGCGGCTGCCACCAGCTTCCACATACCGCGTAACTGGAAGAACGCGGTATTCCAAGACGACGTATCGCCACGTTTTTGCACATTTTTCGTATTCGATGCGCGTATATCGTGAAAAATCAATTTCCAAGTTTCATCGGCACCGTAACGAGACGTCGCTGTCGCGATTACATCGGTGAAATTTTAAACTCATCCGAAAGCGTGCGTAGCAATTACCAGATATACTCGTTGCAAGCATATACGCTTTGCAGACGCTAAAGTGTTCGTGCCATCTTGTTGTCTATGTCGTCTGCGTTTCTTCGATTCCAGTCATTCCACGATCACCGATAACCCTACATATACGATCGTTGCCAGAAGATTTGCAAACGCGGCCGCCTCTTTGGTCGTTGGAAATCCCATCGGATGACAAGATAGCGATCGGATGATGGCTTATTGCGTTCTTTGTTCGAGCAAAGATCTTTGGCGTATGCGGTGACGGTGGCGGCCGGCTGGCACGCGCCACGTGTAATTCAATCGGCTATTTCGACGACCAGCAACGGCGAAACGGAGCGGCCCGGAAAGTCGACAAGGTTTTAATCCTCGAGAAAACTGTTACGAACACGGGGCGTGCTCGCTAATCGCGCCTCGCGAGTCTCGCCTTATTTTCTTAGTCGGCTATCGCGGACAGATGCTAGGCCGTGGCCTCTGCCTCGCGTCTTCCTTCAACCCTTTCTCAAAATACGAAACTCGACACCAGCCGTGAATGTTGTAGCCAAATTGCCGCCTGCGACTCTCCTCTTAACTAAAAATAGCCGTCCGTGGTCGTTGGTTCTTGGATAAACAGCGCGAAGAAAGATAGCGGCGTTTGAGTTATTCGACTGTCGAAGTAAGTCGAGTTCTCCTTTATTTTCATTCCTATTGCCAATCTCGTCTTTTTCAAATCGTCTTCGAACCGAATTGCCGAATGGAAATGTCGACTAAAATGCCAAGCAAATTTATATCTTTACGTACGTTTATAAACGTAATTAAACAAACAGAAACTAGTTGGAGATTTACTTCGATATGTGTATATTTTTACTCGCTCGAGTCTCGATCGAGTTTCTAGAGGTAACAACGCAGCGATCGGTGCCGTTTGCAAAATTTCTTCGGTTCTATTAACTATCGACAAACGGTCGACTGTCGTTGTCGCAAAGAATTTCCGATTCTTGCACCGATATCGGAACGATTTCAAAGCAACAGCCTGGACAAGCGCTTTGAAATTACGTTCCTCGATACGTAGGCTTCGACTCGTGTTTCCACCGCGGAAAACGTTGTTATAGGTCCGCTTTCGTTGCGAAATCGTACACGACACGCTGCAATTACATAACCTTGTAAAATTATGAAAGAGAAATCTATAATATTAGTAATATCGTTAGCTGGCAGATTATCGTTAGCGTGCAAGAGACTGTGATATCCGGATAAAACGAAATACCTGTTACAATGCTTACGGCGTATTAAAGTAAGGTCGGATTACAAAATTCTATAATGGAAAAATACCGTTTATAAAAGTACGGTAAGGAACATCTTTTAAACGTACAAAGTAGCCGACTATATTATTTCTCGTTCTCATTCTCATGATCTGTCGTAAAGCGTGCGATCGACGCGCGATCTGCCACCAATTTTGTAGCGACGTTAGACGTAAAGATAGATACAAATGCGACAAATATTTATTTAATCGTAAAATACGATTAAATAAATTTTTGAAAACGCTAAACGTGAAATGCACGCTAGAAACGAAGAAATAAAAAGGAATATCAGGGTACAACATTTGTACTATGAGGCATCGATGTATTAGTAAGTCGTTCCGCATCCCTGGAAGATCGACGAGGAAGAAGAGACGCGACTAATTGCGCCGCGCCGGTATTCCGGAATTGCTTTAAAGCATTAGCTGGAACGTCGCAGAGAGGTATACAACCCCCCAAGATGGCTGCTCCCGGGCGTATCGACGTTTGGCGTTTGCAGGGTTTCCCAGAGGTAAGCTCATCGGAAATTGTGGGTCTTCCCTCCCCTGGCATCGCCCCCGCCGCCTTTGCTGGCCCTTCAAAACAAAGAAACACACGTAATTAAATTTTTGTCCGGCACAAATTAATGTACGCGACACGGCACGCTACTGCACGCCATGGCCTGGCAGCTGCAACATCGCCAAAGGAACTTTAATCCGCGATCCGCCTTCTAATCGACATCCAACCTATCCCATTCTCGCCACTTTCCTTCCATCTCTTCCCTCCTTTTCTCCTATCTTTGCAAGATTCGCTCTCACCCTTCCTTCCTTCCTTACTCACTTTCCTCGCTTTTATTTTAACCGTTTCTCCAGCCATCGAACATTTCCACCTAATTAGATTTATATCTTTGGACTCCTCTTGTTTACTTTTAAGAAACGTTAAGACACTTGCGATAGGAGCAAAGATCGAGTTCTACAAAGATTCGTCGTCATTGGCTTTGATAATTTCGCGTTCATCGAGTTATTTTCCACGGATCGATGAGCACAGCAATTTCTCTACCGATCCAAGCTGATATTCGCGTGAGATTGTCGGCTGATTGTCGATCATCGATAAAAGTAAAAAAATCTTTTTTTCTTCTGTTTTTCTACTTTGTTCCTTTCCCATTCCGATCGTTCTATCTTGTTTATCGCATCTTGGAAATACCTACCACGTAATGACACATGGACAACGAATATCTTTTTATTTTACGACAGTTTCTATTCTTATTAACTGTAGATAATCCTCTTATGGTTGGGAAAAGGAAAGGATTTCGTCGTTAGGAGTACTTTTTTAGTAAGTAGAAAATTATTCGTGATTTACGATTCGGTCCTCTCGTTAACATTTCAATGCAAATCAGAATTACGTTTATCGCCTTTAACCTTCTTCGGATATGTTTGCAAAGTTCGGAGAATATCGAACGATAAATAAAAGACGATAGTTTTACCATTATACGATATGAACAGGTAAATCACTTCGTAGCAACGAGTACGTTTCATAAAATCAACGCGTTGATCGGGTTGACGAAAGTGGCATTTTTATTTCGTTACATTATCCTTAATTTAGATAAGCGATAGAAAAGAAGCGTTAGGATACAGATGCTCAAACAACG
This sequence comes from Bombus impatiens, assembly GCF_000188095.3. NCBI lineage: Eukaryota > Metazoa > Arthropoda > Insecta > Hymenoptera > Apidae > Bombus > Bombus impatiens. The sequence goes on along the minus strand of NT_176801.1, from coordinate 773,169 downwards.
TCGAACAATGTTCCTACTTCGTGACATTAAATAGCGATATTTATTCATACAAAAATAGATTAATTGTTTAGAAACTATTTGTTTAGAAACTATTTGTTTAGAAATTGGTATCTATTTACAGCCGCACGAGTTTCTACATGAATTCGCTAGAATAATACAAAATGATTCGTCTCGTTCTTTTCAGCTAATTCCAATTTTCGCATCCTCCTTATGAATGTCACGGAGTTCCTGTAAACAGAAACAAAATATCGAAATACATTTGGTACATGCTCGTTGCAACATGGTCGTTCGTTTCGTATTAAAATGGGGAAAAAAAACACGCGAACGTACGTGTAACATTCGATAGTGGCCTCCTTTCACTTCGTGTTGCTCGGTTTGTTCGTAAGTTGCTTGAGTCGTTAGACGCGTTGCACTTTCCGCCTCTAACGGGCCGAAAGTCCAACCACCTTCTCCGTCGAAGCGTAACAGTAGTTTATGATATTTCGCGAGGGAAGCCACGCGATGCGTGATAGTTAACAACGTTATGCCTTTCCTTTTGGCAGTTTCGTAAATCACTGCTTCAGCCTCGAGGCTCACGGCACTGGTACACTCGTCTAACAGCGCATACTGAGGCGCATGGTAAAACAAACGCGTCATCGCGAGTCTTTGTTTTTCACCACCAGACAACGTAGAGTCCCAGTCACCGAAAGAATCCAGTCCATTCGGCTCTCTCTCTGCCAGACTTCGTAGATCCACTTCTTCCAACAATTTCAGCAGTTCTTCGTCGCAACAGTCTTCCGTTTGTGATTCCGAGGGATATATGATCTGATCGCGCAAGCAACCGACGGTCATGTAAGGTTTTTGGGGAATATAAAATAAGGCGGGTCTTTCTCGTTTAGCAGAGTAATTTTCTGCCGGTCTTATCAAAGTGCCTCCGTACACTGGCCATAAGCCAGAAATTATGCGGAATAGGGAACTCTTTCCACAGCCATTGGGCCCAGTAATTAATATATGGTCCCCTGGTCTTATCTACAAAAGTAAAAGCGTACGATAATTTTCCTTTTTTTTTTCCGATAGTTTGTGATAGTTTAAAAATATAACGAAGCTTACACAAATAGTCAATCTAGGTACGATAATTTCACAGTTTGGCGTAACTATTGGCACGTCGATCAAGCTTATACTGCCATCTGTACTTTCACGTACGATTCCTATAACAAATGTCCTTTGCGTCTTATCATATCCGATCAAATATACTTCAAGAATACTGCTAACCTGTATGCTCGTAGAAGATTACCTTTTATCACTGGTGCTCCGTCTTTCAATTCGATTATATTATCTAAAGCAAAATTGGTTGTACTATTTGTTGTTCTCGACGAACTACCAACGATATTTCTTCTATATTTACATAGCGCAGCGTCTTTAAATACATCCAACATTTCGCTGACCCGTGCTGCGTATCCAGCTAATGCCACCAATTCCTATAATACATGAAATTCGTTATAAACGTCTTACTCTTCGAACTAGCTAATACGCTCTCTCCGTTATTCTAAATCTTACTTTGTAAGACAACATCAGTCTCTCGACAGCATCTGCCCCAGAACTCAAAAGATTTTTAGAAGTTGTCAAGTATCTAGTTCTTTCGCTCACTCCGCCTATTTACAAGGAAATAAATCCGTTAGTATTTCGCATACTGTAAACTAACTTTATATTTAGCACGTACGTACCATCGCCGTCGTCTTTTAAAGCCACGTTTCCTGACGTCACTGTGGTATAAAGCAGGGGCATGGCAATAACTAAAAGTCCAGTGCCAGACCATACGTATTTCATGAGCAGTTGTTCCAACATCACGTACCAAAATTTTAGGGCTAACACTCTCCTTAAGTGCGAAACAAGAGATTTATAAGCGGTAATCAAGTATCGGTGCTCTGTACAGTGACCTCCGTAGAATGCTATCTCTTCTGCATGAGCACTGATGCGAGCATGTGCCTCTCTTAATATTCCACGTTTCGATGCTTCTTCTGCCACCAACTGGCCAAATTTAGGAGAAGCTAGACGTAGAATCTGTCCGGTTAGACCAATTACCACGCACGATAACAATGGCCCTGTAAAACAATACAAAGGAAATTTACTATGCTTGTTAATACGTCGCTTAATTTGCCTTTCAAACGATTAGACTCTGGTTATTAGTACACTCTCTATAACTTGCTAATCGTATTACCGTGTATCCTTCTTGCTCCCATTTTGGAAGAGAAAGAAATAAGCGCGATGCACACCAATGCACAATCTAACAATGGCTTGGTTAAACTGGAATACAAATGTGCCACAGAACTAGCCAATTCGGACAAATCATCCGTCAGTCTTTGTTCAGCACCTCCGAGTCTAGTGTCCAGTGCAGCCACTCTATAGTAGGTCTGTTGACTCAGATACATTTTGTAAGCATGCTCTACCAGGCGTCCTCTTTAAAAACAGAAAACAGAACTTGACACTTGTTTGTGAACCGTAAAAGCCACGCAAACTACAAATCAATACATTGTTCGTGTAAATACCTAAAACTAAGAGCCAATCGTCCCTCTAGATATCGAATAGCCGAGTTAACGAACGTCGCGGGGAAAGCTATAGCGAACCATCTCGCGAGCATCAAAGAAAACCCTTGAACGTCTCGAAGCACGATTCTCTTCACGATTTGACCTTCTAAAGTGGCTACATAGATCGACAAAAACGTCCTAGCTAGTAACGTCAGAGTGGCACAAGCGAGTAATCCGGCTTCGCGCGTCTTCCATCCAGGAACCATGATCTTCAGCAACGCGATCAGCTGTTTAATGAATTTTCGGTCCAAACCCACGTTTGCTTTCCCCGCCTTGCTGTTCAACTTGCTATTATTAGCATTATCAATGTCATTCTTATCCCTGCTCGGCACTTGCACGCTATTCCGAGTTTGCTTTTTCCCCTTTTGGTACTGCTTTATAGCAAAAGTCACCAACGGATAACCGATCTTGATGAAATAGAGAGTGGTCGCTACCCCGACTATACCACGAATCAGCTGCTCTTGCCTAATACCGTATTTGGTAGACGTCTTGTCGATTAATTTCGAAAACACCGACGACATCCTGCCGGAGGCACGCTCTCATGGGAGCGTATCGCGGCGTAGAAAACTCGTTTCGAACGTCGTTTTAATCGAAACGACTCGTTTCGATGCTGAATGGTTCGTCAACGACGATCGTCACACATTGTGCTACTATTAGTGGCAACCACTTCCGCTTCGCTTCTCTTCACAGCTATTCACAAGTGTGAACGTTAAATATACGCGGTAAGAGCGATTCGCGCGATAAACGTGTGTATTCTGCTACGTGCGCATAAAAGAGAAAAGAAACACACACACACGCACGCATACGCACACTCTCTCTTTCCGGCTCGCGATTGCTCGATCCACGTAGACCGGCTACCAGCTGGCGACTGTTCGTCACGTCTCTCGCACGCAGTTTGCCGTTCCGTTCTCTTTTGGACCCTCTCCGCGGCGGCAACTAGAACCCGTGACTGGTAGATCGCCTGTGCTTGTGTCTATCGCTGGACTTGGATCCGAGCTCGTCGACTGCGACCGTGCGTCACTCATTTTTCCGAGCCGCCGATCTCAGATACCAAAATGCGCTCTCCTGGTACGCTAGTTCCGCCACGCTCGTTCCGGACCAACTCTAACATAGATCCCTTTGTGCGCAGCGCTTAGGCGAGCAGACTGTACCGTACGATAAAGTACGATAATATTATCTATATTATGTTGTTGACATTGCCATTATTGCTTGACGGATATCTGTGATATCGATAATCGTGTGCGAGCCTCTCGGCCGCTAGAATAACCGAGACCATTTTTTATGAAATTTTTAATTTCATTTCCCAGGGACGTAATTAGTGTTCAACATTTCAGACAGCAAAGGGCCTATCTTCGTGAGTTTATTTATCGCAAGAGTAAGAACATAACATAACCATAAATTTCAAGGTAAATTTTAAAAAACAATGCACGCTATTGTTATTTTCTCTTACATATTAATTTATGAAAGTGATCAACATGGCTTGTGAGCTACTACAAGCATGCGCTATAAACGTATCGCTCTGTAATTCGAATGGAATATGAAATTCCGATTAAGGAACATTCCGTTCTCTCCGTAAATTATTTACAAACTATTATTGATCTTTCCCGACTATGTTTCAATTTAATGTAATCTCGAGTCGATCTATACATTTTCTCAAAATGTTGACATTTTTTATATAACGAATTCTATGAAAGATTTAGCGAATTCGAAGATTTTTGTCGAGAAACTTGTAGTTGACTCGTTGACGAGAAATTTGTTGTGACAGCCGTGTTTCATCTCGTACAGTGCTAACGAAGTTTCAAAATCTTTTATATAACGCGTATATAATATGGACGTACAAATTTTGTACGTATTCAAATACTTTCGTAAGCAAATGTATGTAATGTAAATTGTGCAATATGGGGGTACTGACTAAGGAAAATATGATAAATTTTATCCTAAATTTTGAGTACAATTACAACAAACGTTTCTTACGTAACGGTTATTCCAGAGAAACATTAGTGAGTTAGAAAGAAAATAGTTTTTGCTAGAAAGATTACGCTCGTATTAATTTAAATATGTATAATTTGTATTTTTACTTCATAATTTTATCGATATTGTTCGATATTTTAGTTTGAGATTACAAAACTTCTTTCTAGTTTGTCGATATTGCATATAGGAAATTTTATTATGTCGTCAATTAATTAATGGCAAGTATGAATCATTGACCGTATCGCGACTTGCTTGAAACTTGAACACGCGGTACATTTGTGGATCAAAGTGCCGCTACTTAACTGTATTTGCCTTCCTCTCTTTCCCTCTAAAGACAACGTTGATGTGTGCGTATATACATATATTAAACACACGTCTCCCATATGTATATAAATACTTATGTTCTTTGTCTTCTTTCCCCGTAATCTTTTTCTGGCCTCTCCGCTTCTTTCACCCGTCTCCTCTATTAGTTATGCTATGAATCGTTGGTTGGAACTCGTATAGTTAAGAGCGAAATATCAGTACCAGTTACGCCGCTAATTCTTTGGACCTTTCGGTTAGCTGTTAGCTTCTGACTAATTCTTATTTTAGGCACAAGCGTTGTATGCGGCGCGACGTCTCGTAATGGCTGCTTTAAAGAACGAAGTATATAATAGCAGATATTTAGATACAACGGATAAATGGAGTAAGATCGTTGCCACTTGTAACTGTAACGAGTCGCGATAATTGACCGTTGGTCATGTTTGAAACAGAACATAGATCTATACTTCTTGGCGTTTCTGTTTTTCTTATGATCATATAGCATACAGGCTATGGTGCACATAAACGGACGTAGCGTACAGTGACCTCGGCGGCATTCTCCGTGTCGACTTTGTCTCCTTAAAACTTCGTGATCGTACGACGCTTGGAATTCGTGGTCGAACGATCAAGCGACTTTGATGTATATCTTTGAAAATATTTTTCTCAATCAGCAATAACATCGATGTTGTCGATAATGTTAACAGATATTTTAAATACAAATGACTCTATAGAGACATATATTATAGCTTGTAGATGTTCAATATCGACGAGGAAGAGTTCGGATATATATAATCTGAGAGTTCGTATTTATTTGCATTAGCGAATAGTACGCGATATTATTGCGAATTAAAGAGAAAAACGTTTTAGAGGTCATCTGATACCCAGAGATTGCTGTGTTCAGAAATATCTTTCTATATATATATATACAGGCATTATTTGGACATTACGATTAGATAAAGCGTGGATATTTTTATATGATTGTACAGTGTTGTTGGGAAGTATAATTTAGAAAAGAAAGGCGAAAATTATTATTCGGAGGTGTTGGGAATTAGACATGTATGCATACTTTGAATCATTTATTGTAAGAATACGAGAATTAGTTTAATTAGTATGTTTTATTTAAGAAAACAAGCGAATACTGCAACTGTATTTTTATCATGATTCGATAGACGTCTATCAACTAGTCGTTTAACCTCTGCGGAAGTTAATTACGACGTTAGCCTAACACAACAGTCTATAGCTATATCTACAGATTTCCGGTTTGCCATTCTCTTCGTTTTTGATATATGCTGCTATAAGAAAGAGTCTAATCGAAAAATACCTTACAATTCATACGAATCCATAATTGATTTTATTTATCCAATATATGTGTGTGGCTAAAAGGTTACATCGCGAACTATAATTGCGAATTATAATTAATTATCCTCGTAAATTTTCAATCGATCGTTTTAGTTTATCCTATGCTTATTATTTTACATTCTTCGTTGATTATAATTATTCGTTACCGATGCTAAATAATTACGTAATTGTAATCATTTGTCACTTTTCTCGCTAAGAATTTGTCATATTCGCGCGAATATACTCGTTCCGAAGCTGAATATTTACGTGCGTGGTGAATCATGTGTCGTAGAAAGTCCATTCCGAGCGAAGGAAAAGCTTGTTTAAAGCAGCTGCAACGATCGCAATGTCAATTTCAAATCGTGCTCCTCGTGGAAGAGGCTCGCGTAGCAACGGTTTCGCGTGAATTACGGTGAGTAACAAGATCGGTGCTCTACTTTGCTCTGATTCGCGTTGCACGATGCCGATATTCCCTGCTCCGGGAAATGTTGTTTTCCGCGATTATAGAGGAAAGGGGAGAGACGTCGAACGAAAGGCGATGAAACACGCCAGTTGAACTCGAGACCGATGCAGGATGCGTGACATAATCGCGACGATATACGAGAATTCACGATGGGACCGATTTTTCTCGACGTTTATCTATGCCAAGTTAATATTTTTAACCTTTAAACGACGACATAACCTCGAAGTAACACCACGTGTGGAAAGTAACTGTGTACTAGGGATACATACGATGGTAACACGAGAAACGTCTGTTTTCTTCGGTTAAGGTAAATATACTATCGCTTTTCGCCAGAGTGAGTTTATTAACCAGTTAACGAACGTATCCGTGACAAATGCCTATATAGCCTTGACAATTTGCTTATTTTAGCCATTTATATTTACGAGCTTCTACCGTGGTATATAGCAGCTAGGTAAAGATATAGCTATTTCGTAAAAGACGTATCACATCCACTTTCATTGCTTATTTCTTTTCCAATTGTTTTATCTACGTATAATAGATTTGACCAGATATGCACGTACATTTATTTAGCAAAAACCGTTTGTGAAACCGCAGATAAAAACGTCGATCTCGTCGATTTGTTAAATTTATCGAGTCTCGTCTTAAATACGTTAAACCACTGCTTAAACAACTGTTAGATTTCATCTTAAACGCATTTAATCGTCTAATATTTAAACGACAATACGATAATTTTGTAACAAAAATGCCAGAAATGTCGATCTTAAGAAATTTGGGAATTAAATATTTACAAAGAGAAATAGCAAAGTATATAATAAAATGTAGTTTTTTTATCACGATATATGTACGTGTATGTAGCGCAATTAATGGGATAAGGGAACGTTGTAGTTGCGTATTTTGCAATCTCACGACGGTAACAAATCAAGTACGCTTATTAGAGTGATTTAGTTCATTATACGTTTTGCAATTCCTCGAAACAAAATTGAACGGTGGAAAGTACGACGCCGACTCTATTAAGGGTAATGGGTTTGCAAGTTTGATAGAAATTGGAAATTTTGTCTAATTTGGTAAATCGCGAATGTGAATGTTTCGAATTTTTGGGGGGTTTTAAAGTTGCTTCCTATTTTCAAAGATAAATACCTATATTTAAAATTTTATGATTTTTATTGATTATCAGTAGCGAATATGACAAACGATAAACAATGGACAACAGGAAATAAATGAAAATTCAACAGGGAAAAGGAAAAATCCTACGTTAAATATGCTCGCTGCTCGCCTCTATCTTACCTTCTCGAGTCTATATGGAATATTTCGATTACTATCGTAATCTACTAATCGCCGATGTAATCAGTGGTTTTGAAAAATAATGCAAATCGAAAGAATCGGTTCGAATGGCTGATCTACGGACGACGAGTGTGGCGAAACGTTGATCGAAACGATAAGAAACGACAAAGGATTTTAAGAGAGGCGACCATGTTTCGATATCCGGAGACAGGACGAGAGGGAAAGCGGACTGCTTTTTGAAGCGGCATTTACCAGCCTCGCGGCCGCTATTTTGCGTTTCGTGCAAAACAGAGAAAGTAAAAGTGAGCCATCGCCGTTATACACATGTGTACGGTAAGCTGGCTTTTTCCATCATTGGCTTTCGTTCTCTCCGAACGTTCGAACGGGTGAGCTCATTCGCTTTCGTTCTCTCCGAACGTTCGAACGGGCGAGCACATTCGCCACACTTTTTTCCAATCTTTACGACCGTTTCACTCGATTTCGGATCGATTTCGTTAGCCAATAAATAATACGGTTGTTCCGAGTCTCGCGGCATGTTTTATCAGTTCTACGACACCGAGTATCGCGGGAAACGATCGTAGGAAGGATCGTGTTTGTTTTGCGCGTTACGGATTCCTAGTAGAGCGCGAGGTAAAATATTATACAAAGTGTATAACGAGCGCCGAACGTTAATGACATCCCAAGAAACCTAATCGTACGTCGACTACGCTCGCGAAAGTATTCGAACGCTCTTAGAAATTTGTTGCACATATCGCGTTATACGAAATATTTCGAAATCCTATTAGCGCACTAACGAGGCATATCCAGGCGTTGCGTATCCAGGCATATCGTGATTATAGCGACAAAGTTTGAAACGTGTCTGGCAAAGCATATAAAAATTAGAGAAGTTATACAGATGGAAGATACACAATACCGTAGAACTAATTATCGTATATCTAACAGCTACTATTCACGCTGCGAAACGATTTAAAGTTAATTTGTATTTGATCTTGACTCGATGGTAATCGAACGTACGAATGTTTCTTCGTTTCTTGAGTTATCGAGAAGATGGGGGAAAAAGTTGCGTTCGACGTTGAAGAAAGCTGGAGAAATTGTATTCTTTTTTCGGATCGTTAGTTTTACGGTATTCAAGGCCACTTTTATTTTCTTCAACGAAGATACTTACGTGTCGGTTTTATTACACGAAACGTACTACGACGTTTCGAACACGACCAACTGAATCGTCTTCCACTTGGAATAACGATGTTCGTTCGTTTAAAAAGGCGTATTTTGTACGAGGCACGTTAACGTTACCGCGATACAAGAGCGTGTTGCGAAATTATAGATTATCGTCGTTACGTTGACTCGAAAACGGCAATTAATTTCCGATTAACGTTGACAAACGTATTTTGAAAGAAAATTAACTGGAAATGCTGGTTATTTACACGCATATAACGAGTAAACCGCGTTTGTTAGGTTTTTTCAGAAAAAAATCGTCATAGGTATTTTTGAATGTTTTTATAATAGACTTTTTATAATTTCCCCTCTATTCCGTGTTTCCTCTTTCCGGAGATTCAATGGAAAGTAAAGGTTTTAGGAGAGAGTCACTGGTTGCTCGATCAGTTCGCGTGGCTGGCTGTGAAATTTCTCTAAAAGCTTCGAGGGGATACGATCTTTGACACCGTTCTCGTCTTTCGCTTCGGTTCGTTTTGATAACGGGGCTGCGTATCGCGAATTGGTATCGATTCTCACGTCGGAAGAAACTATTTGTCGATTATTGAAAATTATTAAAATCGGAAATATCGGTATGCGAAAATGTTGATTTATAACGAATTCCTTGTTTCCATGTTGCGTACACGAAGCAACAGGACGCTTTACGAAATACGATTTTCTACTGCAACGATGCAGCACTTTCCAATAATGAAAATAAGAAAAAAATAAAAAAGTTATTCCGTTACGGCGCCCCGTAAGAAAGAGGCAATTAATTTCTAAAGCGAACGACGGAAACCATAATACACTTTCGTTTACAAACTTTTCCTTTTATTTCGCCTCTTTTTCTACTTACGACCGCGTAACGCTCGAACAAAGCTTCGCGTACAAAAATTTCATAACATTGTCGTAGATGGATCGCAGACAGACTTTAGCAACTTTGATTCTTTCTCTGGCACTTTTTAGCGGCGCGCGTGTGTCGGGTGAAAACCGCCGCCTGGTACACCTGAAATCTCTCTTCTAAGGCGGATATTTCGCAACGATCTTTATCGAGGAACGATAAGTCAGTATCTAATCGGAAAAGCGTTGCCGCGAACGCTAGATAGATAGATAGATAGATAATAGAGTTTTCCGTCATCGTGTAATTACAATGACTACCGTCGAAGTTTCTCCTTTTTTACTTTGCGCGCGCAAAAGTTGCGTCGCTCCCACGGAGTAGAGATCGAAGCAGCGTCGTTTCTTTGTACCTACGTATGGAAACGTACGTATGGAAAACTCGGACAACGATCTATAGTATGCACTACCGAAGCATAGTCCTACGATCCTTGTCCGAAATATATAGCACCGAAAGCTATGGATTTCGTATTTAAAACTGCAAACGTTTGTCACTGTGAATGTTAATTGTCTCTAAATTTATTAAAAGCACGGTTCGAAAGCCGACTTCATTTTAGTCGATTTTCGATTGGTTTCCGTTAGTTTACTCGAATCCGAATCGAATCACAGCTCCTTCGGGTTTCGACCGATTTCGGAATTTTCTCTCTTTCTTTCCTTTTTTTTTTCTTTTTCCTTTTCTCTATTATCGACCAGCGTCGAGATTTCCTCGAAAAGTGTGTCGAATCGCGCAACGATCCCCGAGCCCGGTGGATTTCACAGAAAGTACTAGTTGGTTCCAGCTCGATGGTCGTTTGCAATTAAAGTCGCAGTTCGACATAGATTGGATGTAAAAACGGATAACGAAATCTTTTGTACGATTACGTTAGAGACAAGTTCGTTTCTGACGAGTTTTGTTAGCATTCGACGATTGCGTAACGTTCTCGACGATCTTTCGCGAGGAACGAGAGAAATTGAGATTATTGGTGATTTGAATTCTATTCGATCTATTTATAGCAACAAGTAGCGGCGTCGGCGTACAAAAGCGGAGAGATTAATCTTTCCAAACGAAAGCTAAAAGACAACGTAACGAAATCGAATATTGGATCGAATATTCTCTGCTTACATCTGCATACGTGTCTTGGATGGTAGATCGATAACGACGCCTTAATCCTATCGTACGTTGGTCGAAGATTGCATCAGAGATCGTAAAAAGATCGTTTAAAGATCCTGTAACTTATATTTTTGAAGCGACTAATTTTAGTAGAAATCGTAGATACCGGAAAAAGCAACCGGATAGGAAAATAAATATCAGAAAACAGCGGCGACACGATGGATCGAAATAAACGCGCAACTCGAAGAAATTGCAGTATCTATCTTGTACGTATTACGTATAACGTATTTACATCGAGCAATCCGTCATTCTCCAAGAGACGATCGTTTCGATGGATTTTTTTTTTTTTTTTCTAACTTGACAAAATAATAACTTACTTTATTTACCTCTTTTTAATACTGCCGCAATTACGCAACTTTTACACGATATTTCGCTGCTTCGTCCTTAACGAGTTAAAAACCAGAGGAGTGGAAGGCAGAGGGTCCGTTCGTTAAATCGCTATCTTCCCACAACGAAAGGTAAAGTCCACGCGTGGCCTCCGTCATCCCCGACCAAATAGGTATGGAAACCGGTTGCACAAGGGCATTTCTTGTTATCGCTGTTCGTAGGATACACGCTGCAAACGCTACTTCCTGTAACAAGCATTAAGAAAATTCGTTTCTACCATCTTTGGAGAGATTAGACGTTCGTAGATAGAATTTCGTTAATTCGAATGTTTTGTACGAGACTGGTTTTGTCGATATATTCCACGGGATATATTCCAAGATGTTGCGTAACACCGTGTGTGTGTGTGTGTGTGCGTGTAACCTTTATGACGTTACTTTTAGAGCTCTAACGGGGACGAATGCCGCGAGATCTAGATGAACTTGTCAAATAAATATATCTACGTGATCGTAAATCATTGCGAAATTAGAAGACAATGGCGAAAATAGAAGAAGGGAAAGCGAAAGAGCCGCAGAGAATCTCCGAATTAATCTCTGTATTAATAGGCGAATATCAATATTTACGTAATTTCTGATCTCTCGTTGCAATCGAAATACTTTTTCCTTTATTAATCGCGAATTTTTATTTTGATTTCTGTAAAACATATCTCGCAGATTGCTACGGAATACGAAGGGGACGGTTAAACAGTTTTTTTTATTCGGTAACACCTTGATCCGTCGATACTCGCGATTAACGACATTTTTACATAGCAGAACGTTCGCGCATGTATTTAGAAATTTTAATATATTTTATATCGAAACGAACGCACTCCGACTGTGTAACCTTGGCCCAGTGGTGACTCTCGCGTCGTCGTCCTCGTTGATTTGCAAAACAAATCTTATCGCTATATACCCTATATACGTTGTATAACGACTGGTTCGTATTACGAAAAGCGAAACGATTCGTAGGATACGATAGTAATTTGTCGGCAAAAACCCGAGTCTAACGAGGTCGGTTTACGTCCGAGTATCGTTAGAATTCGAATTATTATCCACCACGTGTGAATCGTCTGCTTTGTTTCGTCTATTACGAACGTCTTCTCGAATTTCGGAATTTCTTGACACATGCCGACGTAATTTGTTACGATGTATGTATAAAAGGCGTGCCAGAAGACGTTCCAAGCGACAAAGTTACAGCGGGACGGCTCTTATACAAACGTCACTCACCCAAGCCTGTTCGCAAAATGTTCGAATTAAAACCTATATAAGATCAGTGAACGGATCAAGGTCTCTTTCATCGTGAAAGAGAACGAGAGCGACTCGTAATATTACGTACACCTTATCTCGTTTATTCTTACATCGTTTCTCACGAGAACCACGTATGCGCGTATTTCGCGTAAAGGAAACTTTTACTTCTGTCGAATAATCGGATAACGGAACAGAGTTATGAGCGTTACGGTGTATAAATTTCAAACGCGTACATGTAAAACGGCAACGAAAATTTCAAAACTACGATACGAGACAGAGGCAATATTCGAATAATTTAGCGTTAAAGCGAATATAAACAAAACGAAGATAAAAATGCTAAAAAGTGCAAGGAAAGTTTAAGATAAAAATTATTTAGAAATAAAGCGTAAATGTCCGTTTTCCGTGTATCTACGTATCGAAACTAGAAAAATGTATAGGATACGACGTATAACGTGCGTAAATATCCGAGATAAAGAATTTTTTACTACGTACGATAAATTTCTAATTAGATTCTACCTCTTTCCTTGTGCTGATAATTTCAATTTAAAATATTCGCATATCGTAATACCTAGAATGGGATATACGATAAATAGTACATGCGTAGTGGCGGCAAAATGTATTCATTACGGTATTTACGTTCTAATTAATTAAGTCGAAGCCTATCGAATCTCGTATCGCGTACGGTGGTACGCGCATTAGTACGATTATACGAATTTGACGCTAGAAAGATGAAATACGTATATACGTAGAATCTGATAAGAAAAATCGACCGATTCTAAAGCACCTACTCGTGTAACTACTATTAGTAGGAGTACCTCATCCGCGTCTTCCACCGATGTCGTCCTAGTCCGCAGTTGCCAACTGTCGCGGTGGCTTTGTACCTTCGATCTCAATACGTGGGGGAACGAGCGTGTTCGACCAGCGTCGAACGATCGTCATCCGCTTGGTCGCGAACGAATGCCGACGATAGTTTATCGGATATTCTGTCCGACGTGGCTTTATTTCCAAACTTGAAGGCACCAAGGTTCGTACCTTGGAGATTGCGCTGCGAGGGCAACGCCTCCAAGATTCGAGGAGGATTCCGCTTTATCGCTTGATTAACGAGACAACTTTTGTTATTTATCGAATTTTCTTCCAACGTGCAACCTGGTCGGCTCGTTCGTCCGGTCGGTAGACGTTGCGTTGGCCTGTAACCATCCAAGTCGCCGATCACTGGCGCGCTACTTTGCAGATTTAAGGCGTTCAGTTGAAGACGATTGCCTCCAAAAGGAACGCTTTCCTCGGAACCAACTGATCTGCTGAGTCGGCTGCCCGGTTCTACAACGCGGTTACGATTGTTTATCTCGTCGTTTGTTACGTAGGATTTCTGTTTTCCGGATTTGCTAGTCGCGTACACGTTTGCAAGAGGAAATAGATTTCTAGATTTGAAGCAACGAGCTTCTTAGGTCGATCCGTCGATGTATGCCCTTATGGATCGTTCGCGAGACTCTATCGTTCAGGTTGTCGTGGCGTGCGCGTAGTAACGAGAAAAATAAGGAAAGCCGGCGTTCGCACCTAGACGATCTTCAAAACGATAAAATACACCGCGTATTTTCCGATTTTGCTCGACCGGTCGGGATCGTCACGCATCGACGGATTCAACGGTTTTACAAAGTTTTTACGGTTTTACGTTACAACGACCGATATCTTGCAAATTTTCATCGCTTTTACGTCGCTGCTTACCAAAAGTTTTTGCTTCTCTCGCGTGAGCTAGGAGCTTGTCGATCCGATTTCGTCGGAAGTACGTGTCAACGATATCGAGTTTCTTCGCTTGTTCCTGTTCGCTGCTCTCCTCGTTCTCAGCTTCCACGTCCATCTCGTCCGCGTTATCCTCGTTATTGCTATTATTATTAAGATCCGGTTTGGAAGGCACTACGTTGTACTGTATATTGTCTTTAGGCACCAACGACGCTGGAGGAAGGGAAATATGTGGCGTCGCGTCCGGTAATCTCCAACGACCCAGCTCGTCGCTCCAAGTGGCCGTGGATCTGACGGCAGCGACATCGCGAAACGGACATCCCGGTCGAAGATGAGGAACCATCGCGTCGCATATTTGCGAGGTAAGCAGTTCTCTGCGCAAAAGATCGCGTCGCTCCGCGTCCCAGCAAGCTTGGAGATCGGCTGCTTCCGCTTCGAGTTGCTTCGCTCGTTTCGCCATTCGTTTTAGCGCATCTTCCGTCGATCTACGTTGGGAATATAATTTTAGTCGAATAGAAAAATACATATAACATATGATCTCGAAACGTTTAAACGTACTCTTCGTAATAATACCAGGCAAACTACCGTCAAACTACGTTCTATCGTATATTTTATTTTCAATTATACTATCGATACTGCGTGTAAATACTTGAGTTTCTTGAAACTTGGTACAATCGGAAAATCTAGAATCTAGATTTCATCGTACGAATTGTTAAAAGGATAGAATCCAATAGCGTAAATCGACCGAACGAAATTTATTCGTCTCTTCCCGCTGACGTTTTTCTCTAACTTCGACGAACAAAGAGGTATACGCCGTACGTTTCAACTGCGCGAACCGTTTCGTGCGTACATATTCGACGCAGCTTTCGCACGTTCAAACTACTAACCGGAGTTGACCATACACCTGGAACACGCTTCCGTTTCCTTCCTGAGCGCTAGTCTCCAGAGCCGAAGCGAGAGCCTCCAGCCTCTTTCTTCTTTTTTCTCGTCGTCTCCTCAATTCGGCATTTCCTTGCTCCTCCCCTCCGATAGTTAGCTTCTCCAGTCTCTTCAATACCTCTTGCATGGCCGCCTCTCGCTTCTTTCTTCGCCTTTCCTCCCGTTCCACGTCCTGTTCGTCCATCGGCTGCTGAGAAACAGGCTTGGGCCTCGTATCGCCAATAGTACCAGCTTCGTAGCGAATCTTCATAGCCTGCAATTCCTCTCGAAGCTTCTGAGCAGACAGATTGGAGTGTTCGCACTCCTCCTTCAATCTTTTCACATGTTCGCTGTATTCTCGTTGCTCGATACCCTCTTCGTCTTCGACTTCTGCCTTCGCGGCTATCTCTTTTACGAGCGACTGATCGTTCGACTCGATCAACTTCCTTAGACGTTGCAGTTCTAATTGATATTGCCTCAGTAAAGCATCTTTCGGATCCTCGTTGACGACAGGTTTGTTCTTGATGCATCGAGCTCTGGCTGCGTATCGCAAGGTACTCAGAGTTTCTTCGGCGTCCACGTCGCTGCCACTTATACAAGCTATCATCAGAGTTCTCGCGTTTCCACCGAGGCTGTCTCTTAGTAGCCTGGTTAGCTTGCTGTCTCTGGATAGGGAATTTTCAAAGGAAACGTTTAGTGACTTTGCAATCGATCGCGTTCGTTACGCGATGTTTCGTATCGTCTCGAGTATACGAGTTTCTTCGAGCGTCGATTTAAACAACGATTAATCCCTTTAGCATAGGCCTTTAAAGAACAGCCGATACATCCGCGAAGCGTTGTAAGAAAGAATTTATTCAACGACTAAAATTTTTACACCATCTTATCTAACGTTGCGATGTTATTCTCGGCGTAACTAACGAAGGAACCAATCATCGGCTATGAATCGACGATTTTAACGAAACTTACGTCTGATGTAGTTTTGTGTGAAAAACAACATGATTCTACTATGCCGCGTTGCGTCACCTATGATACCTTTTCCGGAGACTTTATCTCTGGACTTAACGAGTTCACCCTTTTTACGATCGTTTGATATCGAAGTATTCCTTTTTGGCCGTCAAGTGGCATACAAATTAGAAACTAACTAACTTTTCTCCTGTATTCTTCGCACCAAGTACGTTATCCTAACGATTCTAAAATTTCGTCTAACAGTCTACCAACATACCTATACGGCACGTGTCTGCCATGACCAGCAGCCAACGCACTGATCACGTTTCCCAGCGCCGAAAGGCTTAAATTGATGCTAGCTGCCTCTTTCAGTCTATCTCCGGTAGCACCAGTCCTCGCTTGCCTCTCGGACCCGGCAAGATCCACCAGGTGAAGCCTTCCTCTCTTTACCGGATTCTCAGTCTTACTGCTCTCTTCGTTAATGGCCAGCGTTTCCAAGGACAACGTCAACACAGCGTGACTCCTGGAACTAGCTGCGTTCATTTTCGTAGCTGCAGCGGCTCTTCTTCGATCACCTTGTTCGACCAGTCGTGCGCATTCCGCCGCATCTTTCACCGTCACCTCTCTCAAACCTCCAGCCACGTAAGTCCCGCGATTCGGATCCTCTTTCAAGGTCAACAGATCGCTCCCACCGTCTTGCAATAGATCCCTTAATCGTTCGTTGTAAATTTCCAGGTAACTGAGCAGGGCCAAGTATCTCATTTCCGCGCTGGCCGTCGACGTGGCCTCGAAGATGTGGTCCAAAGTACGTTCGATGAATCCACGCATTGTGTGCGATTTCCCGCAGCCTGTTTGTCCGTATGCAAACACGGTGCCATTGTAGCCGTCCAGTACAGCTTCCACGATGACCGAACCAACGTTTTCGTAGACAAATTCTGTAGTTGCTTCCGGACCGAAGGCGGCGTCGAATTGGTACACCTTGCCGTTTCCGGGGCCTGCGGCTGCTGGACACTCGAGGGTGCAGCATTTTGACGCAGAATCGATCGTTACCACGTTCTGCGCAGGTGAAAAAAATACGATAGGTGAATTTTCGAGTTTACCGATACACGTGTAAAGCTCGATGAAATTTCGTTATTATTGATAATATAAGTTTAATAATATTTAACGATTAGTAATCGATTTAATAGCTTTGTTGCTTGTAGCTCTTTAATAGCTCTCAAAGTTGCTGTTTCCAGTATACCGCAAAGTATACCGTTTGCAGTATATAACGAGAGAACGCGAAGACGCAGAGGGAGTAGAAAAAGAAAAAGGATAGAAACGCGAAAAGTAACGAGGATCGGAGGAAGAACGGAAAAGAAATAAGAGGCTAGAACCAAGAAAGAAGAGCGCAATGGTGTGTAATATCACATCGTATCATGTGTAATAATGTAAGATCGAAGTACAGATATAGCGCGATATACTGCAGCGTGAATTAAGGTCGCTGTACATTTACGAAACACCGTGACTTGGAAAAATATGTTTTCTTAAGTTCGTAGTGTGCATGCATGTAGGTTTCCGTTGTGCAAATATTTTTCTGTTTAGTCCATTCTTAAAAGCGAACTACGCGTATAAAGGAGGATAAATATTCGCAAATGTTCCTGCCTTTATTAATAACAGGGTTTTTGTAAATTTCATCCGAGCGGAATATCGATCGAGCAAAAGACTTCGCCTTTCAAATTAAAACCTATAACTGCACTCCCGTAATTTACAAGCAACGCGTGCAAGAACGATTAAAGTTATTTAATTTTTTTTATAAAACTAATCGATCCACGTGATTTATCAATCACGTTATATCGCGACACTTCTATACTCGTCATGCAAAAACTATCTGTGTAATGTGGCTATTATTTGCAACGTCGGTTTAGCGATAGTTCGTAGTTCATACTCGTATCGATTGAATTTCGCGGAAATAATAATAAAACGCAATTGTCGCTTCTTCCTGTTTCAGTATTGTAACTAAATTATCGATTCCAGCTTCTTTTCCCATTTTTCGTCCGATACGTCGAGTTTCGAAATAAGTTTCGCAGATATAATTAAAAGCCAGCTGCCTGTTAATTTCAAATGTAGATTAATTTAAAACCAAGTACTCTGATTAAAATTTCCGTAGTGACACGTGATTCAACAACGTTGGTCGAGAGTTAAACCTGATATAACAAAGTGAAACTAAATTACCTTAAAATTAAATTAAAATTGTAGAGCCGGATACGATGCAACAAAATATTAATTAACAGTTAAACTTGGCATAATAAATACTCTGAATGCATCGAACAGCAAAATATGAAATAACGAATATTTTTCCTGATAATTCCTGTATCTTAAATCATTTTACGTTTCTATATGCATTATCAAACTTAATAAAATTGAACGAATACAGCGCACGAATTCTTTCGACAAAGTTAACATTCTATACTTCTTAAGTAATGAAAAACAAACGTAAATACAATTAAAAGAAAAGAAAACTTTTATTCTATCTGTCACGTGTTGACTCGAAGTCCCTTTCCACTTTCATCGTACGTCCATCAACGTAGCTCACAGCTATGTATCACGGGCCATCGTGTACAGTGAGTCGTCATTAAATTTACTATTCCATAAGATATTCAGAAGGTAACGTAGGCACGCTAAGCTGATCGGTGCATACACGATGCATAGATAGTGGTATCGAACCGCGTCGTTGCACACATCATTTTACATGCCTATATATATGTATATAGTTTACATACGTATTCACATGCTTATCGATGAAGCGGAATATATGCCAAATCGATGGAAAGCCACAGTCGTGCTACCAATTTTATATCCTCCTTGTTTTTCCCTCTTTTACGTTCATGTACGGCGACACACGTACGGTTGACACACTGCCACAAGAGGCACACGTGCACGCTGCGTGTACGTGTAACTTTGCGTAGGTGCGATCGCATGATTCGCGATAAATACACGCACATATCGTGTACGATTTGTAACAACGGTATAATGATTTTCAGATTTTCAGAAGTTCCGCGCTAATTATTAAACGATATATTTATAGTTTCTCGTGTTTTGACCTGGTCTGGGTTTCGGTTCACGCGAGGTTCACGCGAATTGCGATGCATATTCATGAAACGTTCAACGCATAATTAAAAACTTGTCGATCGAAACCTGAAAAATTATGAATATCTCGATAAAATGATTTTTTATTAAAGTATAGAAGTTACAAACGTAGTATACAAACTAATAGTTAACTGTCATATTTGTTATTTTTCTATATTCTTCCATATAATTATAACTTTGGAATAGTATGTACTAGGTACCTGAAGTAGGCATGATGTGCGATTTATCTGTGAGGTTAGAAGATCTGCTTTTATTTAATCTATATCTTAAAAATTAAACAATTTTGAAATCGAGAATTTCTCAAATAGCGAAACTCTTCCATTATATTACATAGCATTTGTGCAAAAGAAATTTACGGTTTTATTGATGCGAATAGTTGAATATCGTGTCATAATATTTTATAACAGATAGCTACTTACTATCTAACGAGACATCGTCGATTCTGTTTTACCATAATGTTATAATTAAGTTACATTTCAAGTAATAAGCAACTGTAGGGATACTTTTCGACGATGGTGTAGGATTCCTAGATACGTAGAAAAACGAAATATACTCGTTGATACGCGTTACGGTAAACTAATTATTTCGCCGTTCTTTCAATTTCTTTTATCGTTAAAAAATTACGTTTGATTTGTATAGGATAAATGGGATTTCTTTATTTTATTTCCGATGTAAATTGTCGAATTCATAACCCATATTATACGATCAATTTTTTGTTCTTCTTTACGGTGTGAAAGAAATTCAAGCTCTTTACGGTTTACTGCAGAATTATAATAGCTATAACAGTTATAAACAAAATTTAAACACTGTGCGACACTAAAGACAGACAGTTTCTATTTGTTAAAAAATTCTTACATTCAATGCCACGTCATGTTGCCAACAGCCATAAGACGTTAAAAATATTAAAAAGAACTATTCAGTTTAAATAAATAAAAAATGCAGTTCTCTTTTTACTAACGCGTTGTGCAATGTGGGACGAGAGCTTAAGGCTAAGCCGAGTTTTTAGCTTGTTGGGGGACATTCGAAAAGATCTAGAAAAATTCGTGGCTATTTATTAGCATCTCTGCCACGATATCCAACAGGTTTCAAAGTGACATATTTAAAAATTTGTTTAAAAAGATATCGACATTTAAACAAAATTATTTAAATACGCGATCGAAAAATCGTTGGAGGCTTGCACGTCCCACATTGCATATAGAGGGTAAAAGATCTGAAACAAAAGAAAAAAAAGAAAAAAGACATGAATCAGAATCTTCGTGGTGACTTTACTTACTTGTTAAACCTAAAACCATCCTTAGTCGGACGAAATTCATTCATCCAACGAACTTGAGTCAAAGATTCGAAGATTCAGAGAGGACGATCTCGTAAAAAATTTCCTAGCGGAAAAATTACAGTGTTCATGCATGTTGCTCGCGTGTTTTGATACGGTCGCTAGGCTACAACGCGTTCGATAGAACAATGACGAGTTATCCACATACTTTCCACGAATAAACAAAACAAGAAACAGAAGCGGAAGCGTGCATAGCGCACGTTGGTGGCGCGGGTGCATGTGACACGAACTCAGAAGCGTCGACGATCTCCTGGCTGTTCATTGTCCGCCTCTATGAACGTACCCTGCATCCCTGCTGGAGCTCCCGAGCGTTCATTGGGCGACATCTCACAGCCACCTTCACAGACTCGCTCATCTAAAAACGAAAGACACTAGATTAGGGAGAGAAAGAGATTTTGCCTTGAGGATTGTCGTTACGCGTAACAATTGTAGAAGAGTGGTTACACCTTGACTGTTAGATCGCTATTAGAAGATGATAGTATACTTGGTTGAAAAGTTGGTGACCGACGGCCAATTAAGTATGCATTTTATTTTGTTGTAAAGCATAGTTCCGTGTATCTTTTGCACTATTTGAACGGTCGAATATATTAATAAATTATGTTTCCCGAATTAACTTATCGATAAATTAAATGAGAATATCAAAAGTCACGAAAAATGTTATCGCTAATTGGATTGAATTTTCGTCATTTTAATAAGTATATCGTGCAATTTTCGACGCCATTATCGGCGACATTACTTGATATCGTGTTTCTCAGGAACATATTGCTTTTTGCTCGTTAAGTATTTCATTCGTTTGCCGACAAAATGTGTGTGTGTGTGTGTGTGTTGTCCTTGAACTCAGTTACGCGTTGAATCACCCCGAATTATAGCGTGTCTAAGCCGTACAACCCACCTCTATGTATGCGACCAGCATTCATAAAATCGTATTTGAACGTAAAATGACCAAATGTGCCATTTAACAATGCATAATACGACAAGAACACCTGATAATAAAAATTTCGCAATTACGACCATAAACTACATTACAAAGTGAAATGTTGGGATCGATAGTTTGAAAAATATGGCAACTATAAGACCTAGTAGTAATGAATTGTATGAAAATTAAATTCTTAGAATAAATGAGTTATTATTGATTAACCAAAAAATTTCTCATTCCTACAGATCGAGTATAGAAACTAAAAAAATATTTTATTTTTGCATATAATAATATCTCTCCTTTGTTTAATAATATTTTTATTTACATGTACTACATTCTAAAAACATCAAATATAAAAACTAATAAACTAATTTTAACTTTCTTCGAGTTCAAGGAGTCGACTGAAACTGAATTGATTCTGAAAATTTAACTATGACCTTCAACTTTGAAGTATCAATCAGGCTGTCAAGATTCACGTTATTCCGTATGACAGATAAAACGAATAATAAATAAACTAGAAATAGAATGTTTCAAATATTCATAAATACCAGTTAATACAACTAACGTGATTATGCATAGAGTATACCGAATGAGTTACGGGTAGAATATTTTGCATGAATTAATTGATTTGTATAATTTTGCGCGTATATATAATTAACAAATTTTTATGTTATGAACTTTTAAAGGATACCTGTAAAATTTCATGTCAAGCACTATCAAATATCGATATCAATTGGATGGAAATATCGATCGGATTAAACATGCAAGAAATACAAATAGGTCAAGTGCAGAAGGTTAATGGATGTGTGGTAAGTGGCATAAATCATACGCAGGTGTCGCTCATGTACTCGAGTAAAAAAAGATTATATTAGATTGGGGTAAATACGAAAGCGACATAAGTTAAGCCCGCGTACAATTCATTCGGTGTATTTTACATTTACATTTGCACTTGCTATGTAGATGAATTCTGATTACGAAGGGTAGATAAAGAGACGGCCCCCTAACCGAATGAACTCTACGAATTGACCTAGTAGTAAGGAAAGTTTAAATCGACTGGACTAGATCGATTTGTATCGGTTTGTCGAATATTCTCTATTTTATACAAAATATGTTTTCCTTTGTCACATTTAGTTAAATATACAACTGTATTTGATACAATATTGTCTACGTACATATATATATACATATATATATATGTATACACACGTGTTTTCAATTTTGAATACATTTTGGATTTTTTTAGTCTAGTTTATCGTTTTCCCTCAGTTTACGAAACATTGTATACAGTTGCTTTAAGATAATTATGTTAATCGATCTTAATATTAATTAACAAATAATCGTGTGAATTTAGTTTTTTTCAAAGCAATTTGTATGGTAAATAAAAAAAAAGCATTTAATTATATAATATATGAAAACTGAATTGTTTGTTTTTATTAAACAACAAGAGAAATGAGGATATAAATATGATATTAACATTGCATTTAATTGTCACTTTATATTTCATCAGGTTATAAAATTGTAAACCGACCGAATATCCCATTATACGAAAACTATTCGAAAGTGATTACCGAATCTTTCAACAAAAATATATACATTCTTTTAATTGGACGAACAATTCTAAAGCTTTTGTTGTAGACGTAATTATAACTACTTATGTTTTAAAACGATATGCTATTGTTTTTAGTACAAAACAATATATGTAGTTCGGTAACCTTAAAATTATAGCAAAGCAAGTTATTTGAAATATTAGTATGTGTGATTGAAAACAAGGATCATGAAAAATGTAAAAAAGCCCGAAGAAATAAATTTGCAAACGATTATAAACAGTTTATAATAACTTCATCGATAGTTTAACAGAAAGTATTAATCAAATTAAATCAAAATTACTCACTTCAATAAGCGTATTTTCTTCTTCGACATATGAATTATCCTATAATTGTGAAGATATATGTCCTCATGTGCCCCGTAGAAATAATTTGATATGTACTTACAGCGTACTGCATGACAAGCACACCTGAACTGACAAGCAGCTCTAATGTTGTGAATTGCTAGTACCTTGGTTGTCGACTTGCGCTCGTTCGAAAAATCACAGGATGCGCACGCATACCGTTTCATCGTTTGATTGGTCTTTAAAATAGAAACCATGTGCTTATTTTCCTGATAAGTTTGCCCGACGCTAATAACTCGAAAGTAATCGCTTAATATGGCGGCATACGATTTTAAAAAGAAAGAAGAGGTAGAAGAATATTTAAAGAATCTTTATATAGAATATCAATTTGGATGTTTAAGTGAGAAGAAAGCTGAAGGTAAGCACCGAGGCTGTCGGTGATTCTAACCTCGTATCTCAAATGTTTGACATTTTTCGATAGTTTGCCATCTTTTGGGTGATTATCATGAATCTATTAAGCAAAATCCCAAGGAGGCGCTAAATCTGTATAAGAAAAATTGTGACGAACGCGGTTATGGGAAAAGTTGCACAAAATACGGCGATTACAGAGTAATGGGTGAGTAAAAATGGCGCGTGCCTCGTACCGGGAAAATCAAAATGTTGCCCACGGTATTTTCGTCTCTTCGCCAAATATGTTATTTATATAATGTTTTATCTTTTTCAAATTTATATCGTTCGTTTAATATCTTACGTAATTAACTAATATTTAATGGTAACTAGTATTTACCGAAACTGTTATTTGCTATTTATAAATTTGCAAATTGAATTTTTATAGGTACAGAGTGTGAGAAAGATTCCAAAGAAGCATTCAAATACATGCAAAAAGGTTGTGATAAGGACGATGCAAGAGGCTGCCTTCACGCAGGCGCTCTTGCGATATCTCAAGAAAAACTCGAGCCAGTCAGGGGTACTCAGGTCTTGCTTGGAATGAAACTATTAAAAAAAGCTTGCGATTTAAACCAAGAGAAAGCTTGCTTCTTTTTGTCAAGCATTTACTTAAGCGGTATCGAGGGATACGTAGAAAAGAATTTAAAAGAGGCCTATAAACTGTCGTTAAGATGTTGCGAATTAAATAACCCATATGCTTGTGCTAATTTATCTATAATGCACAAGAGGGGCGATGGTGTGCAGCAAAGTGCAGAGCTAGCAGAAACTTTCAAGACACGAGCTAACGAAATATTAAGGGATCTAAAAGAAAATAAGAGACCGTTGAAATTTCATCAGGGAATCGATCCTTAATCTTATTTTGTATAAGATTATTACATATAGTAGCTATACGGATGAAATTTTGTAGCGAATATGGTAGACCGATTAAATTATGTGTTCTTTTATCGTGCAAACAATGTGAAATACTAATTTTGACATTTGCATTCGTCGCTTTGTACAATGTCAAGAGATATCAATATCGTAAATGTTAAAGCGTTATGATATTTTCAGTTCTACGATCAACAGTGTTTTTTATCTCTGTGTAGTATTAACACTTTACCGACCGCTAGCAGTTCAACAGCATACGCACGTCCGACCGGCAGTTCGGGCGCAGATTCTGTTCTGTTTCGGTTTAGACTCTCCAATACCATTCTTTTTGTTCATCGCGAGTGGTACGTCTTTCAAATTGGTATAAAACTGTGGGAGCTTACGAAGCAACGCAACTGAACAAAATATCTTAGTACCAAATAACAAATTACTGCTCGAATAATGAGAAAGATTGTCGATGACAAAAAGCCGATTAATAGGTTATCGGTCGGTAGGCGTCGGCGACGAAAAACCAACTAATCGGTTATCGATCGGTAAAGTGTTAATTGTTGATTAATTATTTAAAAACGAATGAACCGAAAATATTCTTGCAATAATTTATCAAATATCAAAATAGATGGATATGTATGAAAATCGAATATATATTTGTCCACAAATGTAAACAATAAATATTGTTCGTTATTATGTTACTTTTTATAACATAACGAATGACAAAGACTGTATATCTACGCAATTCACATGGTTTTTACATTAAAAGTTACTGTTAATTGCTTCGTTATTAATTTAATCGATTAATTCGCAAACCCATTACTACATCATTGTATTCTTTAGTAGCGAAAGTGAAGTTACATGTGAATTACTGTCTGTAGTACCGTATGAAGTACCGTCTACTATGTACGATTTCCCGTCTCTCTTCTCTTCCCTGCCTCTCTCGTATCGCTCTTTCTATCGGCCCCTCCTACATTTTCAAAGTCTCCCTCCTTGGCACAGGTTCGACGTCGCTATAGACTGTGGACTATAGATTACAGATAAAGCTGGTTTAAAAGCTGTTGGCCAGTTTGTCGGTATACCAGAAAGACCATGCGGTGCTACCTGTTCAGTGCGAGCAGCTCGATCACGGCCATACTCGCTGTTGCGTTCCTCGGCCATAGTGCCTTGGTAAGTGAGAATTCCTTTAATTTCACTTTTCATAGTTTGTATTTTCGATAAATATGTGTTCATAAGAGATTCTATCTCACGTGTGAAATTTTTATTTATTTTCCACTTAAAATGTAAGATTCTCCGTTTAGAATGTCGAGTTTCTGTACATTTCCACATAGAACGTGGGATGTTTTTTTATTGTAGTTTTCAACGTAGAATTTCCATATGTTTTTATTTGAAAGAGATCTGGAATATAGGATGTTTTATTATTCCCATTTGGAATGTGAAATTTCCGCTTATTTAGGTTATAAAAGTTTTATTTATTTCTATAGACATGTAGACCTTGTTTTGTTCCCATTTAAAACGTAGAATCTCTCTTTCTCTCTTTCTATTTCCATTTAAAATGTAGAATTTTTAAATATAGTAAGTAAAACTATTTATATCGTATTTTTTGCACTAAATGTGACATGTATTTCGAATGTAAATAAAACGATGTATTAGAAACAAAGAAAGAGGAAATCGCTCGATAAATGAATTATTACCATGAATGTGTTGACTCGTTCCTTCCCATCATGGTTAAGATAACTGGTTATACGACGACAGTATTACAATGGGCAAATTGTCTTTAAATTATAATTACCTATTGTTTCCAACAGATTTTTGTCACAACTTACGTTGAATTCGCTTTTGAAGTTTGCTTACGTTTTATGATTCCTTTTACTAGATAATGAAGAGACAGGAATAAAATTTCAAATTTCAAATTATCAAAAAGTCTGATCTGTTGATCATATCTTTGTTTTAATATCGTTGCCGACTTTTAAAATAACAAGTATATAACACGAAATAATAATTGACATTCGTGGTAAATCTAATCTGAAAGTTCTTATTTTGACACATCGATGAAAAAAGCTATCAAGACGAAAGCCGGTTTTCAAGAAATTTTTCCCCTCGAGTATCGTACAACATTGAAACCTGTTTATCGATTATTCGCGATGATCCTGTTTCTTTGTTCCAAAAGCTACGAGAGGTTACTTATAGAAATTTATTACGAAAATATTCGTTATAATGTCATTAAATTAATCACTGATCGAATTGTCAAATTGATTAATCAATCACAGAGCAAATAAATAACATTATACAATTCTTTATAACACGCCGACTATTTGTAGCAATTATCGTTAGATCATGGTTATATCTATAGATATACATATGGAGAAACGTACGTATATAAAATATCGGACATAAAAGATATTTGTTATAACGTTTAATAGCTAAAGCATATTCTTATCGAAACACCATTCCTTTAGTTTAATTGTAAAAATACCAATTCGATAAGTGATAAGTATAGAGAACGGAAGACGGGATACACACGATATCTATATAACAGAGAATTTTATTCTAGTTTGTCATACGTTGTAATGTTTGGAAGGACGAAGAACGTTTTATTAGAAGCCGAAATAAAAGTATAAACTTGCGTGAAAATCTGCTTTCAGGCACCTTTGTATTGAAACGTAATCGCACACACATTTTTTATTTCTAATCCATTTGTAATTTATATCAATGAAATATTAAATAATATACCTATCGTTCGCATAATTTATGTAAACGTAGGATAGCAGTAGTCGAATTTTATCGACTCCCCTATGGGGTTACGAGGCTTCCGATTACCTCTCTTGCGAACTACGCCAAACAACAGTCTCTTACGATAATTTGTACTAATTTACGCTCGCTTAAACCAACTTGAACCTAATTCGTCGGTTAAAATATAATTAAGCGTAAGATGATCGACAACCATATCGTAGACTCGTGATCGTTCTGTGATAACTGTGTAGGTGGCCGGCGGCGAGTCGAATGCAGCGATAGATGTGGGAGTTTATTACGAATCGCTATGCCCAGATAGCATACGGTGGATCAAGCAGCAACTATTGCCGCAATACGATGTATTGAAAGATTACATCAGAGTCACTTTCGTTCCGTACGGGAAAGCATCGGTGAGTGGTCCTATCGCACTTTGCTATGTTATTACCTACTATATCGTATCGCGTTTTACGCTAAACGCGATAGATAAATAAGAAATAGAACAACGTCGGCAAATACAACGTATCGTACGAATCGATCCGTATGCCATTTATTCTTATATACTTATTTACACCTAAATAAATAGCATTGGCAAGATCCAATCACGCAAAAATGGCGCTTCGCGTGTCAGCACGGAGAAGCTGAGTGCAATGGGAACAAGGCTCAGGCGTGCGGTATTCACGCGATTCAGAACGGAGAAACGGCTGATAAGGTTCAACAACATACCGTGGCGCTAGTTGGTTGCGCAATGACCTCGCAGTTTCCGCCATCCTCTCTTTCACAGGTACTCGTCATTTTTATTTACCTTTTCCGCCATCTTTCTCGAAACTAGAAATTTAACCGAATATAATTAAACCAATAAAAAACATTGAATTTTCACACGTTGTTGGATACTACCGTGCAAACTTTTTAGAAATTCTTCGATATACAGTGGCCTATATCAAATGTTCTAAAACGCGCGTAGAATTGTTCAGAATCGTTTATTTATAATCGCCCTGTGAGAACAAAAGGAATGTTTGCTGCTTCGTCGAAATAAGAAGAAACTTAAAATATAGAAATCAAAGGTTCGCGACGGGATTAAAGCAAACCTGTTACCCGAGGAATCTTTTCTTCGAGACAAAAGTACGAAACGATTTTCCAGTGTGCCAAGAACGTAGGATTGAGCGAGCAGATCCAAGAGAAGATGAACGAGTGCGTCAAGAGTTCTCTGTCGGACGATCTGTTGGTCGCGTATGGCGAGAAAACGAAAGAGTTGGCCGGGAGACTCTCTTTCGTTCCAACGATCACGATCAATGGGGTGAGTACTCGGCATTACGAGCACGTTTCTTCTATAAGAGCTCGATTAATAGCGAATCACGTTTCAAACGTTAATTCGTCGTGTTTTCCGTCTGTTGCAGGAGATACAAAGCAAGGCGCTGAACAATTTCTTTAAACTAATTTGCGACAAACTGACGGAGGGGGCGAAACCGTCTCGATGCAGCACAGCTTGAAAATAAACCGTTGCTCAACCCTATCGCCACTAAAACATCTCTGTAGTGGGTCAGATTGCTTTTTATACAAAGCTTGCTGCAGCATGTCGTCGTTACGATCCGCGCGAGGGGCCATTACAGTAGGTTAACGACAAGCTCGATATAGGAAAAAAAAAGAGAAGGCGGTACTTAAGCTGTTAGACTAATCCGATTAGCTCGAATGCTTGTCGAGTGCCGCCACAGATTTATCTAATTTAGTTGACTCGAAATATATCCTTCCAAGTTTTTACACCAGATCTATCGATCAACTAGAACGCAGTTAGTCGATCGACAAACAACGAATCAAGTATTTCCTTTTTACGATTTTGTCATTTTTCCTCAAACGGAATAACCAGTTAATGTACAATTTGCGGAATTTCGTCGGTTTTACTAGCACGTAAGTTTTGTTAACATAAGCAACGGGGTACTTATTAATATCGATAACTCGTGACTCGTGAAGTCTAGATCGTTAAAAATTTTACAAATCACGAGTTTATTATTCCTCTTATTATTATTATTCTTATTATTCTTCAAACTTATTCGAATGCTTTGAATTCAAGTAATTCGAATTATATTAATACGAACGAGGACTCGTTGTTCGTAACGCTTTCTACGAACGAAAATATCGCGATGTATTTTGTATAAAAATACTTGTATAGCGAATCGTTTTCTCAAGGATGTGCAACGATTCGGAGAAAGAAGTCGGAATTCGAACGCCCTTTCGACGAAACTGCGTTCCGCGTTTGAGGATTACATCGTATCGTAGAAAAATTGTCGCTGTCTCTGACTCGATGTACGACGAATAAATAAAAAGTCCACGTTTTATAAGCATAGCCAAGGTTTCTTAATTTCTATATCTTCGTATCAATTTCGTAAATTTTCTTATTAACGGTAACGCGATAATAACAACATTATATCGTGAAATAAATCAGTTCGTTCGCATTATCAATTGCAAAATACGGTAACGTTATCGATAATATTCAGATAGCAAACGCCACTTTTTCTTAAAAAGTAAAAAATAAGATAACATCGGACGTAATAGTCAAAATCGTGTATTTAATGATATATACAACGGTCTATGTACAAAAATATATCTGTCGATGAAATTTATCTAATCGAGCGAAAGCGTATAAAAATCGAATACAAAAAGAAATGGAAACGAGTCTTTGGAAATATGGCGCGTTCGCCGCGAAGTCTTCTTCGATCCTCCTCCTATGATAAACATGTTTCTCAACCGTCGATGAAAACCGCGTCATCGAGGCTGCTTAGTTCGAGAAACTGTTGTTCGATATCGGAACCGAGCTCTTGGAAGTCGGGCACTTCATCCTCGACCTGGTACCCTGTAAAGTAGGAAACAGATTTGAACGACCACTGTGCGCTAGTTTCGCGAATCTAGTTTAAAGACCTAGACCTAGACTCGACCCTTAAGTTGATCAAACTCCATTAGCTTGGTGATCGAAATTTTATTATTACGCACCTACAACGACGAGACTAACTTCGATATACATACACGTACGCGTATTTATAATTCTACAAATAGACATAAATCCGAACGAAACGCGATATCGATGAATTTCTCTCGATAAATTCACATCGAGATATTGCTTCCGGCTGCTGATCCGTTGTTTTAAAATATCTTTTAAATTGCTCGCCGCAGGGAGTACGCGATAATGGAAATACGCGCGAAATCGTACGTATCGATACGAACGACCGATTATCGTCGATCATAAATGGTACGAAACTTAACGGTTGGAAAAATGAAACGCCCGCGTATACGGTGCACGACGATGCACTCGAGCCGTACCTAGCCTAGAGCCTGTCGCTGATAAACAGCGAAGAGAACGATTTTAGAAAGGAGTAGAGTGGGGATCGATGATGTGGCTGTATTATTCGGTAGAAAATCGCGGGCTCGAGGGCTGGAATTTAAAAGGGCACGCGTGTGTCGCACGTGGCAGCCGCGTCGTCTGTTTTGGCGCGTGCGTTACGTGCGTGTGCTCCCGGCCAAAAAAGTCGGGAATATTATTTTAAGACTCGGTGTGGGGTAAACGCGTAAAGCGTGTTTGAACCTCCTCTGAGATTAAGCATGGTGGAAGCGAAACGCGCACTGTCATCGGCGGCGCCGTTACTATTTACCGGGACAGAAAAAGGCAGCACGCGCGGACCAGTACAATGAAGATTCGTACGGGTCGCTCGAACAACGCTGCTCGACTTTTTGTTCGAAACGGTAGGAGTCGCGTCTGTTTTATCGCGCGTTCTCGGAATTTTTCTCGAGCTTGCCGTCCATTTACTTCGAACATAGGCGAGAAGGTGTTCGATGCATAGACTCTGCCGTAGGTTGAATCTCTAGCGGGCAACAAAATCGGATTAGTTGCAACGTTTCTTGGTCAGCCGACGAATAAATGTAGATAAAACGTGCCCGATGAATAAAAGATCGAAGATAATATCGTTATTGCTGTAAAGTGTACGAAAGAAACGATCGTACAAGTTCCATTCTTGGCAAATTTTGATAATACCCCTGTAAAGTATGATCCGTCGATACGAATGCGTAAAGTATGAATGCGTCGATGATTTCTTAGAAATCGCAGAGAATCTCCTATCGATGATTCGTTGATCGTGAATCGTTTCCCTTACCTGTACCGTCCACGTGCGATCCTGACGCGCTGACATCGTCGATGAGAAAGCGTTTCACAGATTCGATCGGCACGTACTCTTGATTGCTGTCAAGGTTCATGGAAATCCGATCGACCTGACACAGATTCGTCTGGAACAGGTCCGCGTCCTCGTCCGCGTAAGACTCCGAAGTCTTATACGTTCGATAATTCGATTCCGTGGTGTAAACGATCGCCGTTCGCGCTTGTTGTTGCTGTTGCCTCGAACTAGTAGAAATCGGATCGTGCCGCGAGTTGCTTGAACTTTTAGTCGGGTTAGCCGAAGCCTTGCCGTCCGATGTCAATGACAAGTTGGACAGCGGCGTCGTTGGTTCCGAGTGATTTTTCACGTGTTTCCTGAGACTCGACGGGTCTGTGTACCTTTTTCCGCATCCGCTAACCTGACACGCGTACGGTTTCTGAAAATTTGCGCAAGCATTTTGTTAAAAATATTTTTTATAAAACAAGTTTATTTTCCTGTCTAGCACTGATCTGACTTCGCTATAGCTGTTCGCTATAGTTCGAACACGAACGTATCGTACAGGCAAGTATTCGCTACGGTAATTCGATAACGCGAAATATTCGTAGCAGATTTATTCGTCTCTTTTGAGATTCTTGTTTTTGTTCGATAAAAGTCGCGGATATCCAGGTGGATATTTGAAAGAACGGAACTGTACAAGCGGCTCCATTCGTGTACGCTAGTATTGCCTGGTACGTGCAAACAGATGATACTACACAGCAGTGAGACGATTTAGGTGGTAATGGTAATTATTGGTTGGAAAGTCGCTGGACAAAAGGTAATTGTCGAGCGATAATTGCGTTAAGTAGCCGTTATTCGTTGAGCGACAAAATTATCGTGTCCGCGTCTTTTTAAAGCGATAATACATTTTTTTATTGTTACAATAGCAAAATGTTACGTTTCGCGTATCGTAATTCGCAAGCTTTTCGAGTTATCGAGTCAGCTTATGTTCACTGACCTTTCGTGCTACAAAATTTCAACATTGGCGATAAGCGCTTCTCTTTCTTAAAGTTACTCTACGATCGAGTAATATCGCGCGCGATACATTTTACGTAATTTTAATTACAAAAAATATCCATTTATCCAAATTTCAAAATATTTCGATACAACGATAGCTCGAGTTTTCACGCGCTCGCAGTTGAAAGATGCGAAAGAATATCGAAGAGGTTCGATCGCGTAAATATCGAAGGATCGCTGTACGAAAATAAATTGTTGATAAAAATGATCGAGCGATTAATACGCAATTATGCGACAACTTTTTACTCGTTTTTCGTCACCTGTTCGAATAATCATAATTGAAAACCAACTGTACGCAAATGCGAATACCACATGATGAAATATCGTTCTTTAATTGCGATCGTCTTACGTAACGTAAGAACGCTGTATCGATATTTATCCCAAGA
This sequence comes from Bombus impatiens, assembly GCF_000188095.3. Classification (NCBI taxonomy): domain Eukaryota; kingdom Metazoa; phylum Arthropoda; class Insecta; order Hymenoptera; family Apidae; genus Bombus; species Bombus impatiens. Next base: position 739,940 of record NT_176801.1, on the reverse strand, counting down.
TAGCTATATCAGACGCGCGCAGGCGATTGAAATCAAACCATAAATATGTTTTTAAGTTATGCAAATAGCTGACCGACGATAGCTGATTAAAACGACCGATTTTGCTCCTTCCTCCTTTTAAATATGTATACACACATTTGTGATAATCCGGGTATCGTAGTTCAAGCAGGTTTCGATCTGGATAACTAAATAAAATAACAAACTCACCGTGTCGTAATGAGTCCTCTGATGTTTCGCGCGATCACTGCTGTTACTGAACGCTTTGGAGCAACCGCGATGCTGACAGGCGTACGGTCTTTCTCCCGTATGAGATCTTTGGTGAATCTTCAGGTTCTCCAATCGTGAAAACGCCTTCTTGCATCCGGTGAACTGTAAAAATGAAAGTACAATTAATTACACCGTGGCTCTACTTATGGTGGTTTCGATTAAAATGCAACAGCTTAGAGAAAGTTTGAAACAAAACCACGAAAGAAACATATTCGCTTCGACCAACATGTTCGAGAAGAGTTCAACGGAAGAGGGTTTTTGAGTAAGAACGAAGAACGACTTCTTAATCTCGAATAAACGATTCGAAGAATAATTATTTCTCCTTGCGTTTCCGCTGTCGCACGAAATACGTACTTTCAACTTTTTACAGACGATAAATATCGATGATACTTAAACGCGTGAATCTTCTAGCATATTGTGTATTTGAGAGTTTGACGAATATTTCGAACTAACCGCTGTAACAAAGTATACTACTTGATGTAACGAGATATAAAAGAACCCATACCGGACACTTATTAGGCTTTTCTCCGCTATGGACCCTCATATGAATCAGTAGCTTGTATCTGGCGTTAAAAGGTCGAACACGCGGACATCCTTGCCAAAGGCAAGCGAATTCGTCTTGGCCGCTTACGGAACCAGCGTAACCCTCTCCCTCTTTGTCTTTATCCTTGTCCCTGTCCCTTTGAACCCGTCTTCCGTGTCCATGCGCGTTCGACGACGAGGATTCCACGTGTCTTCTTTCGATATGTCGAACCAGACCCTCTTGTTCGGCGAAAGCGCAGCCACAGTCTATCCATCGGCACTGATACGTCGACGTCAAGTTGTCGTCTGTCGTTGAACAGTCTGAAACGGAAACAAACATGTCATCAGCGTGTAAACAAGCCGTAGATCTCGAGACTCGTTAAGGAAACTACTCGAAACTACTCGCTGCGCTCGAGAGTGGCAGTCGAGTGCTACTTTTTGGTATTTCTATTTATTTGTCACGTTCTTAAAACAAGCATGATTCTTACCGCCACTTCCTGCGTACATCGGGTAACGAGAAAGAGAACGATTAATCGTTGAACGATGCGAGATCGGTGGCTCCCGAAAGTACCTTACGTCTTACCGAGTATACTACAGAGTGCTATAGCAAGATACGATTTAAGGTTATTTCCTTTGAGATATGAAATTTACGATTGAAAATATGCCGCTACACTTGGGCGTAATATACTGTAATTTAATCAAACGCATAAATAGCGTAAAAAAGTGAAAAAAAAAGTGAGAAACGAACCAATGACCATAACGACAGCTTACCGAGTTATACTTTAAGAATCGCGTAAATCGATACGCATACGTATATACCAATGGTCGACGGATATTAACTAAAAACAGCTTTAGACTCACCGAAAGATTTGCTTCGGGTCTCCGTGTCGCTCGCAGGCTTGGACACCGGCACTCTTCTGTCGGTCAGCAACAGTCCTTCGTTCCTGGGCAGAACAACTTGATTCGCAAATCCGTCGTTCAATCCAGTATCGTTGACGAAATTCATCGTGGACACGCATGTTTGCTGGCCGGATACCAAGTGTCCAACCGCGTAGCAAGATCCGTTCAGGTTGGAAAACGGATCCTGAAGCTCTTCCAGGTACGTGGACGACGGGGAAGAAGGAGACTCCACGTTGCTTAACAACGACGTAGGATCGCCTCTGATCAAACTAAGATCGAATTCGTCCGTGGCTGCCTGCATGCAACCGTTGAACGCCTGATCGTCCGTTTGATTATGAAGGACGAGGGGCAAAGAGGTCAAGGATACGTCGTCCTGATACTCTTGGTAATCCTGATATCCCTGGTACTCTGGATAGATCGTATTACAGAAAGTTCTCGAGAAAGAGAATGCAGAACCAACGGATGGTAATCTTTGGCTATTGGAACAGTCCGATGCTTCGCTGCGAACGACATTGTTCCAGGTTGGCGTGGTAGCTTCGCTACTTGTGCTTACTGGTGACCTGTCTGTGGACGAATACGGTTGACAGGGATACTGGAAGACGGTGGTGAGTTGCTCCCAGTCCGTGTACTCTCTGGGGCTGAAATTGTTTGGCAAAACGGGAGAGGAGACGCTGTCTGCGTGAGAAGCGATCCAACAGGATTGATCGCTGGTGTTTATGGTCGCGACAGGTGCCAGGTGTAAACCGTTGAAAGCCTCCTGTTTCGTGTTCTTGGAAACCGCCCGTTGCACGTCCTCTTCGTTTCTGTTCGCGTGGTAATCTTCGAGATGCATGTTGCCGCAACCTGAAACTTTCGTTTTTCCGTAAATTTTCCGATATAAAATTGACTTCGCGATACGGAACGGAAGGTTGGCATTCATTGGCAAAATTATACGCGGCAGGCTGGCGTATAACGGAAAGTTACAGAGGCTTTAAGAAGACGAGTCGGGATGTTGCAACGAGTGACGCGCGATAGAAAGCGATAGTGGGTCGAGTAATCGCGAGTAGCACGTGAGTGAAACAGTATTGCAGGAATTTCTGGAATTACCGAGCCTCCAACTAACGCGCGATAGCGTTCATGAATGAACCGTATGTTCGATGATAAATGGAGCTCGCATAGGTTCATGGACCTTTAATAAAATTCAGTTGCCGTTATTTTCAACTACCGTTTACTAATTTTAGTTCCGATCGTTTGACTTTGAACTCTCGATGCACGTCGCGATATCCACGCTCGAAAGCAACGTTCGACGCGGAATTCGTTTCTCCTTCCATTCGTTAACGACGTATTTACTTATTCTCCTTCTTGCGAATGCCGCGACCATCGATCATAAATCGAACCGACTTAAGAAATCGGTGCTATCGAATCACCAACCGACCAACGACATCACGATGCTGCAACCAACTTAATAACCTCCGTCCGAGAAAACTTCACACTGTCCACTTACGAGATCCGCCCGACCGATCAGACTCCCCAAACAAACTCCGCGGACACCGAGCGTGTCGCAGAAAATTTCTTCTTCGATAGATCGTCGACGACTCTTCCAACGTGATAAGCTTATCACTTGTCAAGGTCTACGCGTCACGCGCGATGGCGCGATCTTGATCGCGACGAGGAAGAATCGAGCGGCTACAGGGTGGCCGAACGAACGCCTGGACACTTTGCGTCTATCCGATCCTGAAGATATAGCTCGGTTACACCCGTTCCCGCGTCACTGCGACGACTATCAGCCAGGACAAGACATCGTAGTGCTCTTTCAGCGGACGACACGGAGGATCCCCTCCATCCCTGCGCCAGAAGCAAGGAAAGAAATCTTCGAGAAGGGTACGCGCCGCCCACTCGCGTGGCCGTGCTTCGTTTCCCTCGTGCAAGCAAAGAAGAAGAAGAAGAAGAAGAAGAAGAAGAAGAAGAAGAAGAAGAAGAAGAAGAAGAAGAAAAATAAGAAGAGGAGAAGAGAAGATCGTCCGGCACTTGTGCATTTCTCTGCACTTGCCTCGACCTCGTCGGTTTCAGGGTGGCACGACACATCTGCGTGCGCGTCTGTCGTCTCCCTTTTCCCTCGCTGCTGCTCCTTCGAATTCGTCTTCCACGGCACGTTTTTGTCTTTTCTTAGATCGTTCGAACCGATCTTCATACCCGATGGATTGTCTTCGAGGCTGACGAACTGCTACCAGATTGCGTCATCCGTTGTTTAGCGTTGCCCGAATGCCTTTTGATTCGTGCGATTAATCGACCGGCATTCCCTTGGTTGGCTGCTGAACAGGATCGATCGGTATTGCCTTCGTGGTCAAAGAAGCGGACGTTGTATGGGAGGGCGTGGAATCGCGGAGGTGGCGGTGGCGGTGGTGGTGGTTGTTTGACGGATCCAGAATCCAAGAATCGAGAGGGCGGTGCATGGAGCTACGGGGTTGTTGCGAATGAGAATCGGCGAGTTGGTCGCGATTTACAAATTAACTCTCTACCAAAGCATAGATCACGTTATGCCTGACTTATGCGTGCACGTGTGTCCGTACGCGTGTACATATGGATTACTTTGTACATCGTACTTTTATAAATTACCAAAGGATCGCTGAAAATTAATCGAACGTATACGAGTTTTAATTTCCTTTCTCGAAGTATTTTTACAGTTATCCAGAATGCAGGATTTATTTTTAACCGGTCATTGACGCCGAGAAGCGATTCGGTAGTTGGACGTCGCGTGGCGATCGGTATCTCTTTGAAAATCTGTTAAGGAATATTCAAAGTCGAGGTGCATCGGGCCTCGGGCGAGAGATGGAAGCGGTGAAAGTGGCGGGAGAAGGGGTGCTTAGACCGATCTTTCGTCGCTCGAACCCCGAGAATCGGGTGCAAGGCAAAAAACGTAAAACCAGCTGCCGCACACGCGTCACTTATTAACAACAGCTTCTTCGCGCGCACACATGAGGGCAAGTCGTTCACTCCTTCCTCCTATTACAGCCTACTATTATTTCACTGACCTCCCCGTTCTCCTCCTCCTCCTCCTCCTCATCCTCCTCCTTCCTTGCATCTCGGACTTTCGCATAAATGCGCTTGATATCGTTGCGTTCTTCATTCAGTATTGCGTTGCTTATGTTTCGAATACTTTACGCCGCATTAGGGTAACCGTCGCTAGTTGTTTCAAGTTTTTGGTAAGTTTAGGGGCGTGTCGATGGAATACCGCATACTGGATGTACCTAAAGTTTTGGAAATTATTTCCATTATGTTAACCCTCTCGCGCTCCGTGTTTCGTATACTATACGCTGTATCGGTCTTGTTAGTTCAAAAATGCCCTACCCTTTGTGTCGAGTTTGCTTCTCTTTGCTCAATTTAAGATAACAGCTGTCTGTATTTGAAGCTGTGGAAACAACTCGAAGCTCGATTCTGAAAGGGACGAGGAAGCAGATTTGAGAAAAGATTTGTCATTTCGTGGTTTCGTGTAAATGATTTTCGTGTCATTTAAAGCTATATAGGAATTTGGATTGCTTAGAGAAACGGTTCGAAAGTATAGCAGGGAATACGAGGAATTTAAATGTACAAGGAACATTAAAAATTAGTACTGTTTAATTTCTTCTCAAATGTACTAACCTACCACTAATATCTAAATATAAAAGTACAAATGGAGGACAGCACGAAAATTCGTAGAAAATTATATATTATTCTTATTGCATTACCCAACTTTTCTTATCTATCGCATTCTTTTAAGTACGATAAAACAAAATGCGCGATACTTTCCAATTGGCGTATGTGGCTTGTCATGTATAGTCGCATTAAAGAATCCGAGTAAGTTAGAACGAGCCAAGGAAGAATAAGAAAAATGGTAGACTATCGTACTTGGTTCATTGACTGGCCAGTCCAAAACGCGTTGTTATGATTCCATAGCGATTCTGGCGACATCGTGATCCTCGAAAGTCGGAATGTCCTCTGTTTCTTCCAAGCAAACGCACACAGAAGCGCGATCGTGCATCCTTCTGTTCAACCCTTGTGTATGTATAAATGCGTGTATATAGTATGTACTGTACATCTTGACTGCTGCACTCACGCATACGCACGCATACATATATGCACGCATGCGTTCACAGTTGCATCTTATGGTCGGGTTATACGTCATATTACGGGTAGATAAGTGATAGAGTGGCACATGTGGCCTGCCAGCCCTCTATGCTTACATTATACATACTATGCCAGCTCTCGACCACGCTTTTTTGTCCAGGCACCTGTCAACTCCGTTCGTACCATAGTCACCGCATGTGTACGACTGCCATTAAAATAAATATACTGGAAAAAGGATTTCGATCGTACACCCCATACGGATGCAATAACAGAGAAAGAATGAAGAAGGGAGAGAGAAAAAAGGTGCGAACGTTTAATCGGAGGGGATTCAACGCGACTCGTCCCTTCGCGATTTCCAAAAGGCTATCTACGTAAGTGAGATTGAGTTTCCATGTTCCGTCCATTTGATCAGTACCACGATGACAATTGACAACTGTTTCTCCGATTAGAAACGAAGTTGAAAATGTCCTTAGTTTGAATTTTAGTTATATACATCGACCATCAAAAACGTTATTCTATTTAGTTATTACATTTATTGGAAAACCAAACGATTTTATTTTATTCGCTGTTTCGCATTTATATGATACGAACTATTAAACAAATTTACAATAAAGTAACTACAAGATATAAGAATAGGGAAGAACTTTCAACTTGTACCAAATGTTGTAAGTGTACTTACTATTAGAAATTAGAATTACAATTTTATTTTTTAATATCTGATTTTTACGTTTACTAGAAATACGCATCGAAGTTTCTTCGAGAGATCAATGCGTATTTCTAGTAAACGTAAAAATCAGTCTTCTATTATAACCGATATATATATAAGTCTTCTATTATAACCGATACGACGATGATTAATAGAAAAAAATAGAAAGTAAAGTATAATGAAGTAATTGAACATTATATAGTGCGAGTATACTCCTCAATGAGTTTTCCTATGCAGTCTATGAAATCTATATCTTGTAAATCGGAAGAAAAAACTGCGTTTGAGAAACTTATATTTAGGACGATGGAGTTTCTAGAACGATGGATAAATAACGCCGGAGAATATATTGAAAATAGTGCGGGACGCATCGCATATATACATAAGTACGTGTCGACGTTCAGCATTCGGTCAAGCGATGTAAAAATAGAAAGACGTGCGCTCTGCATGTGACTTCGTATAATTAGGTACCGAACCCGAGAGCCGTCTCGTAGTATATCCCATACGTTAGAAAGATAGCACATTAGAACTTAACACGGGGCTGAACGATGTTTTTTCCCCTAGGCACGTTGACGGATCGGTTATGAAACATTATATAATTTCTGACGGGACGTGATGTGGCATGCGAGAACGTCGTGCCTGATCTATACGAACGAACGATTTATTGCTCTTTCATACTCCGTTTAACAAAAATATTTGGACCCTTGTATAAACGTTAACAGATAAAAAAAAAAAACTAAAGATAGAATTTTCGTACCTCTTGCTCGACAAGATAACAATCGATATAATCAGTAAATGGCAGTCAAATCGAAATTGTATGTATCGTGCCTTAACAACGAGTGCGATGAAACTGAAGTACTCGTATTCGTAACAGGAGCAATTTTCTTCTCAATTATTGGAAAGTGTTGGATACGACCACTACTCCATACGATTGTTAAACAAATTACATTGCCTGATCCTTTTTGACACTTTTGATAAAAGTCCATGCAATTAGGAACTTCGCCCGGAAATCCCTTTATAAGACAACTCGGTTTAACGTCAATCACACGTGACAGATTTCCTAGTTTGGTTTTAATCAATGCGATGTATGGGCTGTCCTAAGTAATTAACAGATCTATCGTTAGATTATTATCTTTTGAATTAAATTTCGAGAAGGAACATACCTGGAAGAGGATAGCAAGATATCTTCCTGTAGGGTCCCACTCCATTGCAGTTATTCTTCCGCCGACAGTAACGTAACTGTCACCGTCATCCAACGAAAAGTTAACTCTTGTTAAATCCATTAGAGGCACGGCCAGTTTGACGTCGTCGAGAGAAGGCTTCTTAACGTCGAAAATATTTTCTTGCAGAGGTAAAGAAAAGATTGTGGCAGGGTCTTCGTTCGATGCAAACAACAGAGTCAAATTAGGACCGAAACACGCAACAGCCACACGACCATTAGGCACTGTCCATTTATCTGCGTGCCATAACGTCGCTACTCCCGTGTTCCAAACTCTATGCATAGTTGTTAATACGTGAAATAAAATTTTATATGACGTAAGAGATAAGAATACAAAACCAATAATACGGTATACCTAAATATATTTCTACACGAGGCTGAAAACAAATGAGAACCGCAAGACGACCAACGAGCGAAACATAGGCCGTCACCTCCGACTCGTCTCAATGGAACGCCTTCTTTTTTAGAAGTATCCCAGATAATCATACGTGTATCAGCTGGAGAACAAGATACCAATAGATCACCCTGCGGATGCCATCTAACGCTTGTTACAGGAGCATGATTTCTTTGTTTTAGCAACACCGCGTGACTGAGAATATTACTGGCTGCTCCTAATTCTATCGTCCAAACTAAGACACCTGTGTGACACGCTACTGCCAGTTCTTTGCCAGCGAATGGTCTCCAATTTATACAACAAACAGACTTTTGAGCGCCGTGTCTTAAAATCGGTATTATCGGTGCTCCATGAGTAAATATACGTATACGATCGTCCCATGTAACTACTGCTAGTCGCGAGCAGTGTGGATGCCACGAGATACACCTGGCCTACAAATTAATACTGCAAATATAACGTATACCGTGAGAAACATATACTGCGGTTTATGTTAATACCGTACCAAAGACGTTTCCCAGTTCCTTGTGTGAACAACGTCCGCGACTGATCCAGATCCAGAAATAGGTAAAGTTTCTTTCTGATATATTCCTTTGTCTAGTAAATCTAACATCCACTTGAGCCTAAAATTAAAATAATGGAAAATCAGATATTAAAATTAAACAAATAATTCTTGTACCAGCTATTATTAATACCTCGTAGCTATCAAATGCAAGATTGGTGTAATTTCTTGCGGTTCTGCGGACGCAGCCAGACAAACAGCATCGATTAATCCTTTCTCTCTGCATACGCTAGCCAGCCTTCTAAAGATGCTATCGTGAACTGGTAAAAACAAATCACCGGCACAAGCTGTGCGTGCCGTTTCGCGTGTAGCAAGAATATCAGAAGTAATAGAAACTTCTGGATATTCTCGCAGATATTTGGCAAAAGGTCGTAATTCATTGGTCAGGTTATCGTAATCACAGTAATGTAAAACGTCCTCTATAAGTGCAACAGTAGCCAAGTCATCGGCAGAAGGGCAATCAAATTCATGCAGAGACAATATTTTTATCATAATTACTCGTTTAGATACGTACTTGTCTAACCTATAAAAATAAGATATGAAAGAATAAAATTCTACAGATATTTATGCGCAGGAAATAAATAACGAATAACCACAAGATAGCTATTCTCTTGGAAAAATGAAAGACGATTATTGGAACGAGTAGATTTGAAAGAAAAACCAGTTAAAATACTTTGAGATGAAACGAATCTTATACCTTTGTTACATCTAAAGCCGGATAAAATGGCGAACGAAAGTTTACATCGGTTACCATGGCAACATCCAATCGTGACACAGAAACGTAATGCTATTGCGCATGTGGCAATTGGCTCCTATTCGAAACGTTTCAATCACGAAGACAAACTTTTAGTCAAGTTTGCTACTGGAAATTCGCATGACATTCAACGTATGTGCATTCGTGTATTACGATTTAGTCCAAAAATCTCGCAAACATACATTTTCTGTAAAAAGATCTTTTCGAAGTTGTGGAAACGTGATTAGAGGTTGAACATTCAGCGAGTTACGTCGAACGTGACACAGCTAGAAGTAGGGGTTCCATTGGAGCAGGGTGGGGACCAAAAGGGAGGGGTGAGGTGGGGACAGCAGTATGTGGTCGCTATTCGTGCGGCGCGGATTACGTATTAGAGTTGTCTTCTGCTACGGATAGGTCTCGTTTATCGGTTCGTATCGTTCCAAAGCTTTTTCTCTCAATAAGAGTAGCAACGTGAGACACACTGGTCGGCGGACAGTTGTTAAAATGCTACCGCCAAGGTAGTAGCAAGATCAATCGCGATCAACATGGTTTTGGTGGAGCTGTCGCTGTAGAAAGTTGGCCGAGATCGCTGAGAAGACGAGAGACAGAAGGGAGGAGAACCAGCTCGGTCTTCGCGAAAGATGGGCAAGGGTTCTAAGCGGAAAACTCGATGGAGAACTCTCAGCATTGGTAGTGAGTGTTTTCTTATCAATGAAATTTATTGCGAGACACGCGAACGTCGCTTATGTCCGAGGTTATGATGCATGCTTTCGAAACTTGCGAGTGTATCTCGTGGCCGCATGTTCTCGGTCTAGTTATTGATCATTGATCACATATAGACATTTATCGTAAAACGCAGCCCGGTTATGTGAATTGCTATTTTGCATGCTGCGTGGTATCGAACGTGTGCGCTCTACTGGTCACCGTTGTGGCCGTGACACCCGATCTGTTCTCACCAATTTCTGTATAATCTCAAATCATTTTCGAGGAGATTGTGAAATAAGGGTGGTTGCATTTATACGACACGTCGTGTGCCGAGACACGCTGTTTTTTTTGCCCGGCAACGGAAAAAACGCGTTCGCGATAAACAACGACATGGGACGATCGTCGCGTAGATGAACGAGTGTACAGCGAGTCAGTTTCATCCGGTGGCAATGCGCGATATTACGAGGAAATTTTGCCATTCTGCTCGGGACCATTTCCTAGCCAGGCATCGATCCGTACACCCTCCATGACTTTCCTCCTTCGTGGAAATGTGTCTACTACTACGCTCTACACGCAACTTTACGGTACGTCAATGCCTGTCTTCTCGTATTTTAAGCGTCTCTTTTCCTCGATTGCCCGAGCTATATCTCCGTCGTCAACGACCCGTTCTAATATACGCTGCTTTTATTCTATACCCAACCCGGTAATATGTCCAGCGTAAACTGTAGTGCAAAAACAAAGTACGCAGTTTCGTCTGTATCCTACCGCGTGCTCTTCTATAACCTATGTCTTTTATTTTCCGGTTGAGACTTGTGCGTTTGTCGCTGCGATGTTTCGAACTCTGACGCGAGGTGCGTTCTCGTCGTTGAAGGGTTTGCCCCACGAAAGTCGTGTGTTCAGACATTAGAATTGCACACGATGATAGATACCGTGGAAATGCGCCACAAAAATGTCACAGACAATGTAAAAATGTGGAATTTTTAAGGCATCTGAAAAAATCAGGTTGGTTAGTTCCATTCCAACCGCGTGTCGTCGAGAAGAAAACGGGGTGCAAAGATGGTGGTAGTATATATATATATATATATATGTATATATATATATATATATATAGGATGTCATCAGAAGGTGAAAGAAAGTCGTGTCTCTCGTTCAACTTGTTTCTTGTGTAAATAAGTATACATATTCCATTACGATTAGCAAATGAAACGACGTATGTATGAAACAAAAAGTAAGGAAAGGAAAGGAAAGAAGAGAGAATTCAATATTCTGTCACTGCTGTAATTCATTCTTGTATCATGTGTCGAAACATGCTTGTTCAATTACTCTTTTGCCGATATACGGTTCTTAGCTATAATCAGGCTTATAAACACAGATTTATTGTGTTGACAATTTTGGTTATAGTAAAGTGTATTTATTTTGATGTTCGGTTTCTTCCACGGTCAACGTCGAATAGCACAAACACGCACGTGAACATGTTAGGTTGGAACGATAATAAACCTCAACGATTGCCAAATATACCTATGTATGTACATCGCTAGTTGTATTTCATAACGTTTTTGTATACATCTTTCGTCTATCCCACCCCCCATCTTCTATTTGTCTGGAATATTGCTTGTACATCACGTTTCGTTTCGCGTTTATCAAACCCGTTGGCGTTATCTTCGCCCGATAAGGTTATGTGGATTATGCTGAAGAGTTACCATAGACGGCGGTACCGTATACATATTAGCTAAGAAATTTTCTTGTACCCGCACGGTTTCCTATATTTTGTAAAATGAAATTTTTGATCACTAATTTCTTAATTTCTTCCCCCCTTTTTTTTTTGTTCTCTGATATCATTAACTTAGTTTCTCTGGGGTTGTTTTCTCTGATCGTTTGTATTATAACGTTATAACATCGTCATATTTTAAAAATCGTTAATGTCGTGATATTTGCAGAAAGCAACTGTAAATGTGAATTACTTATTAGAATGGGTGTATCAAAATTACCTAATAAAATTTGGTATCAGTGTCGCAATTCTAAGCAGTGTTTTAACTGTTGCTTAAGTTGTAAGCGATACAAGCGAACGTTATATATTTTGTTGGAAGCTTTCAAAACACGAATGATATTAGCTAAATAAATATAATAAAATATAAAGGAAAATAAATTCCTTCGCATATAAAAATTTGCTTCTTCCATAATATTAAATAATATTAAATGTTCTTTTATTTTTGACAAGTTATAAATTTGACCGTATACGAATTTGTTTTTACAAAATGAATTTCTTCTTTAGTTCTGTAAATGCATGCTTTATTTAGAATTATTTACAACTTTCTTTTTCATTCATTAATACGTGTATCTAGTCTGATGTATGCTTTTATTTCATTTCAATACCGTGAATGGATGAATTATATCATCGATTTAAAACGAGAATCGCAGTTAGGTAATCGATGTTCACGAAAATATAAACATAGGCGGAGCAGCGTGTAGTTTGCAACGTGGATCGCGTGTCAAATCATCTAATGCTTGGCTAGTGTTTCTAGCGATGCACCAGTTTAGCGATGAAAGTCGGCTCGTTGTGTTTTCCGTGAACGAGGTGGAGCGAATTGAATATTTTTTCTCCTGTGCCTTCGTGTTCGTGCTAGCGGTAATTTATTTTTGAAATTGCGTAACAGATCTTTTGTATGCCGTCGTAAGGTAGAAAGAAGTTGCGTGCATAGACGTCACGTGAAAAGAAACTTTCGCACTTTAGATATGTTAAAAAGACGCTGGTCTCGGTTTCTATTTTATTTGGTTAAGACGCTAGTTAAGCCTTTAATATTTGTTCTGCTTGGTACGTTACCAATTATCGTTCTCCTGCGGTTATTAAACCAATGAATAATTTTCTGCGTTGCGTGCGAGTTCGAGATAGTTGGCGCATGCGCGTTTTATCGCTATAAAAGACATTAACTATCGGGTGAAATGATTGGAAAATTAACGTCACGTTTTCGTTTTACTACATAGCGAGAAATATCGCGTTGGACGTGAAAAAAGATGGACGTATTCTCGTTTAAAAACGTTTTGCATTTACATACTTGAAAGATCAGAGTATTTTGTTGGAGTAAAAGTATTTTTTTCAAGAGCTGTCGGTTACGTCATTGGATAGTTTTTACGATACTTACAACCATTTCAAATTAATATCATAATATATATGATAATTTCAAACGTTTGCTGGAAATAAGAGGAGATTTAAGTTTTATATCTTATCGTCAGATAGTTCAATGTGCAAACTCAAAATTAAAATGATATATAAATTATAGTAGTTTATATCGATTCGTTGAGAATGTTTCCTTCTTCTTCAATTTTTTTTAGTGTAAAATATAACATTAATAATAATAATAATAATAATAATAATAATAATCTATACATACAATATTCTGTATAAGCTATAAAACTAAATTTATTTCTTTTCTTTTCATCTCTTACATCTGATACAAAATATAGCTTTGGCATAAAACAGATGTTATTGCTAGGCTTTTTTTACTATTAGAATGACTCGGAAAAATTAGTAGCTGTGATACGAGATCAGTTGCTATATTTACGTAAAGTTAGTTGTTTAGTGTTTTGAAGAATAGGTTGAATGAAATGTCAATGTTTATCATCTTTTTTCCTATTTTTTTTTTCCTAGTAGAATCGATTCTGACGAACGCTTTACTCGTACCGATATTAGAGAAAGCAACTAAAGTACGAATATTTCATAGAGTACATATATACTTGAAATTCCTTGAAAAATCTCTTCTGTGCTGTCTTCTGTTATATACATATATATAGGACTGTTTGGTGGTTCGTTGCGGAATTAACAGCAGAAAAGTTCCAAATCGTTTCCATTTTCAACGTAGATCGTATCGCCCGTATCGCTTTTATTTTCTTTTATTACTTCCCTGCCCCTTGAACCAGACAGGAAAACGATTTATCTCAATTGCATGAATCATCTTATATAGCATGATATGTACCTATGTACTTCTCACGCTGTACCTATACGTATGCATGTATAAGGTCTGCGCGCGCGTTGCAATTTTTCGCTTCGAACATGGTCAGAAGAGGAGAATCTATATAAATAGCAATTTAATTTCTGTTCGATATATTTCAATTTTCCAGACGAAATATTTATTATATTTTTACGAAAGGCTTCGCTACGTCGTGAGTCTAGCTTTTGTTCGTTAGAACGCATCATTGTCCAGAAGGTGGAAGGTTTCTTTGTCACTTTCTTAATCGAGTATAATTTTCGACAAATTTTGCACTTTGATAAATAGAATTGAAATCTTTAAATACGACATAAATACGTATAAATTAACATTATATTCTAAACCATGATTGAAACAGTTATTACGATATATGTGCTATTTATTTCTAAACCCTCTCCTATTATTCGATTCTGAAGATACAGGTTTGAGAAAGATTAACAAACTTTAAGCGTAACGCCCTTTTCCAAGATTTGAAATACGAAAGGATTTCCTGTCCCCTCTCCCGTTCCAAGTATTTTCAAAAACGAAACTTTAGGAACTAAGGAAAATGAACGCGATGAGGAATCTACGTGACTTTACAACTTATCTAGCTTATATCCCAATCTCTTTGCTGCTTCGATTTTTGCACGCATTCCGCAAATGCATCTTCCCCTTTTCATCCGCTCAACGTGCGCACATACGTTCTCCTTCTTCTTTCCTTAACTCGCGTCTCTCAACCACAATTCCATTCTTCCGAACTCGATATTTTTTGCGCCTTTTCAGTCTGAATTTCTATACAAAAAGCGTAAAATAAGATTTTTTCTTAAGATTTTTTCTAAATAATCTTTCTCTTCTAACCTTCTCTCCTACCCTTACCTCTTTTTGCGATTAACCCTGTTCTCGTTCTAGCAAATGGAGAGAATTCGCAACGTCGTAACAAGATGTTGAATTAATTTAATCGATCGAACGTTAATTAAAGTTACCGTCTAATTGGGTCGAAAATGAGAAAAGAAAAAAAAAAAGAAAAAAACGCAGTACGATCGAAAATAATTTGATCTTTTAAATATAAACTACGAATGTACGAACAAAGTTCTCTTTCTTATTTCCTGGTGTTCGACCGCGCCCTTACACGCGGCATAAATGGATTTTTTTAGTCGTCTCGGTTAAACGATCGGGGATGAGACTCGATCGTCCTTTCCTTCCCTTCCAAAAAGAATGCGCGCTCGCCAAGAATTCACGATCCGCAACCCTTGATATTCACTCCCTTTCTCCACGACACACTCTTTCTTCAAAGATCTTCGGAGAGAGAGAGAGGGAGAGAGGGAGAGAGAGAGAGAGAGAGAGAGAGAGAGAGAGAGTGAGAGTGCGAGTACGAGTGCGAGTGAGGAAGAGGGGCAGAGGAGGTTAAGATAGAGCGAATCAATAGGAGCAGCCGTTGCGCCTTGATCGTCGTCCTGCTCGGACGTACGAACGAACGAACTGTAACGAAAGAGCAAAGATAGAAACGCGTGCTTACCCCAGACTACATCGATCCTTTGCGAGTATCCTAAGGAAATAACGAGGCCGTGTTTGCGAAAGGAAGCGGATCTTTTGATTATGGCTATTGTAATTAGTAAAGATCGGCAAGGATAGATCGGTGGGTAGAGATACGGGAATAATATTACTACGGGGAGTACGTGTGTTAAACTAATTCGGAATTTTTATATCTCGAGTAATAGTATACTCTCACTGCGTGTAACGTTTGGTGTACTGCTCGTAGGTAAGTAGAACGTGGAGAGTTTAGTCGATTCGTATAGCGTACGCTGGTTCACAGCTTTTTGTTCGTTATCCTTCGTCGTGTGTCTCAATTGCAGAAATACAACTATTTCTTACCAATAATATCGTTTCTACGATGCAAGTATCGAATAGAGTATAAATCGGTTGTAAATCAGTCCTACTTTCTTTCAATCTGAGTTCGATAAATTATTCGATCGTTCACAATTGTAAATACATCGACTAAATGTCTGCCGTGTATCGAAACACGTATTCGTATAGCGCGGTCTGTTCCTCGCTGATAAACGATCGTATCAGGGATGTTGCCGACATGCGCGAATCTTGATAGATACGTGGTTCATGGTGTTTCTTGCCAACTCCATGAGTGGGCTCAATAATTGACTCGTACTACTGCGAGCAGGGATTACGTTTTCTTCTTCTGTCGTATCGTATCGTTTAGCGATTAGAAGCAGCGCCGTTATCGCTAGATGGTCGACTTTTACGCATTTGTGCGAAATTGAAAAGTGCAAAAATACACGTTTCGTTTATCTCGTTTATCGGGACAGGTCGGGGACAAGGCAGTTTCGGTAAGAGAGATTCGGTAGATGGCGGACAAAATAAATGATCACGTACAGTGATTTACAGAATATTTTTCTTTTACGAACGTATTACGCGCGTTGTACGAAACCTTTTGAAATTTCTTAGCGTTAGCATCGCAACGAGTCGCTATCGAGAGACTATCGTGACGACGATATTGAAATTTCAAAATATATACGAGGATGAAGGGAGAATCGCGGTATACGGGGATGCTAATTATGCGCGAAAGGGGAGGGGGTCTCGACTCCGATGACCTTGACCATCAGATACGTCGAAGAGAAAAGGTCCTGAGTAACTTTGTTCGATGCGTGGCATCTAGCTCGATCCAACCTTACCGTGCTTTACCTCTATCGGGCATCTACCAATATCGCGCAAATTCACGTGCAATTTCATTTTTTAACCACTTATATCGAAGCGAATAATCACGTCACTCGGATTACGAAACTATACTCGATCGTAGTTCGGATAATAGAGGCTCGGCGTTAACTCCTACCGTAATAAGTAAGTGCTACCGTATCGAATACTTGTAAGATTCGATAGAAGAAATCAGCAGCGTTGTATCACTGAGATACGTCTGACAGATACTAAATGGGTTGTATCTAAATATAAGCGATCGGTTATGAAGCCTGGATATGCACGCGAACGATGGTGCGTGCAAACAGAGAGAGAGAGAGAGAGAGAGAGAGAGAGAGAGAGAGAGAGAGAGCCGAGAAGGAATAAGCATTGGTTATGCGTGAACGCATGTGCCCTGAAAGTTGGGCACGTTGCTTGTTACGTAACCTGGCCGAGTCTCGTCTCGCACCTCGCTATCGTACAGCGGACGATCGTTGTAAGTAAAATCGTATCGTAATCGCCGTATCGTTCTCGTCGAGTAACGATTTAACGTCATTATCGAGCACGATATCTTTGTGTAACGAATTTAACTTTTGAAATTGTACCGCAGGTATCGTGTAGCCACTTGATATCGCTCTTCAAAAAATAGGAAGCCTATAAATTTTCGTCGACGCTCGAGCTTGTTTACGACTTTCGGTTCGTATAACCGAGTAAAACTCAAGAAGCTGCAGCTACTTTTAGATTCTGCAAACGCAGGAACGAGTATTATATGCAACGAGAAAAGATTCATTCAACCTCGTCCCAAAGAAGTTACGTACCGGCATTCGTGTTGCGGACTATATCGCGAACTGCATCTGCTATCTAAATAATTCATTGATCGTTCGAACACGTCGAAGCGGAGATTTTCAGTTTTTCGAGCGATTTGGGACACGGTCGTTTGGGTGGAAGAGAAGAGCGCTTGTCAACGTTCGAATCATTTTCGATTATCTACGTTTTTTCGTTCGTAGAATCACGCGACGGTATTCGATGCAGAAATAACGCGTCGAGTACTTATATTTTAGCCATGCATAGATACTACATGGATATAGTATTTCGAATACGATATTATCCGATCAAAGTATTCCAATTATTTTACGAAAGAGATACTTACGTTTCAGTGTTTAATTCAGTCGTAGTAAATAGCTATTACTAATTTTGATACTCGATGCTACGCGTTAGCGTAGCATTTAGTGCGAACAACGCTCCGATAATTACATATCGTATCGACGAAGGCTCCGAATATCGGTCATATCAAACATCGAATACCGATATTCTCAGAACCAAGCACTTTGATATTCAACTATTTTAAACATTTACCTTTCAAATTATCGATATTTCGATCGATCGAGCCTCGACTATAACTGTATTCAAAATATCGATCCATCCGACGATCCGATATCGCAAATACTAAACATACTTACCGTAATCACGATACGATTACTACTCCGAACAATCGCACATAATTATTCCTTACGGACTAAACTTCCTAGTTGGAAAAGAAAACTTCCTCGTTCTTTCTTACGCGAATCTAGCACGCGTAATGATCTCGTAATTGCAGTAATATTTTACGCTGACTCGCGTAATCGCTGGTTCTATCGGATTGGCCAACAGGACTTCCCATATACGTATATATATATTTATTTATATATTTATTTATTTCTTATAGAAAATTCAAACGTAAATGTTATATTCGTTAACTGAAACTCTAACTATGCGATGCATTGGTCGTTGTATTCCACTATCTTCTGCCACCTTTCAGTTTCAGGCGAGTTTTTCACTTTTATCTTCGAAAACCTCCTACAGACGCGTTTACGGTCTTCTAAATTTCCAAATTTTTCCCCATTGCAAACTACAATGCGATTACTCGCGTCATCTTCGCCGTACGTTGTACACATTTTTTCTACTTTACGTATTTTATATACTTTTACATATAGTGTGTATTTCGCGCAGTTTGCAACTTTAAATTTCCTATAAACGCGTAAAAATCCGCGGTCTATTCGCAATAGGCGACCAACTCTGTTTATCTCGATACTTTTCTTTTTATAAGACGCGTTGATACGTAATCGCGATATGCAAGTACGTTTCGTACGTATGCATTTACTAAAAGGGAAATAGAAAAAAGAAATTTTGATCGGGCCGAAGCTGATCGAGTCGAAGCTAGCGCGAAGTAGTAGGACGAAGAATTCCATGCAACTAAAATATCTCGAGGGGCGAGATTCCTTCGTCGAATAAATAGAAGAAGACGGTACTTGGTGTCAGCGGTGATTACGATGTCTCTGCGTGAACGTTGCACGTGTTGCAGATCGTAGACCTTCCCGACGTTCCGCTGAATTACGTAACAGGCTCGGAGGCCGTCGGCGATAAAGCGTGGCTTTGCGCGCGTTACGCGCGACGACATGTGACAAAAGTGTGCGTATCGTATGCATAGCCGCACGCGCTTCGCTGTATGGACGTGCAAAGAAGATTTAGCGCGTCGCGATTTCGAGCTTTTATTACGAGGACACCTTTCCACTACGAACGAACGCCGAACGGTGTTGGCCCGCTTCGGTAAAGCCGAAGTAACTCGATAAGATTTCATTTAGTTTACTATTATCTTTTAATCGATTCGACGATAGCAAGAATGCGAAAAACGCGAGAGACGTATTAGAAAATTCGTCGGCCGAAACGATTTGCCGATGCTTTGTTACGTGACCGCAAACGTATATAGGTACATTTGCAACAAGGGAAACTTCGCTATCCGTGTCTCTACGCGCTTCTTTATCCCGTTTCTCTCGTTAACTTTCGTCGAAAGATGCGGAACGTTGCATCGACTCGAAGCGATACACGTATCTTTATCATCGCACAGTCTTAAGAAACGTAAGATTTTCTCGCAAGATATACTTTGTTCCGTGCGTTCTTTTTGCTCCAATTTTGTTTCTACGTTATACGCACACGCGCGCATACACACACACGTGCATCTCGTTCCACATAATTTGTTCCAGTTACGTAAATCGCTCTATGTACCTACTGTTTATTCATGATAGATCTTTCTTCGTTAACGTGCAAGAAAAACCCAATGTCTAACGTAAGTCATCGGTGTCGTGTTACATCGTGGTGTTCGCGCGATCGTCGTTTAACCCCGTAACGGATAAGTTTCTCTCTATAGTTTTCGTTATATTATTAATTCGTTGTGATTTTTACGCGTCACCGTGTCCTGTAACGCGTCGCGTCAGCGGAGGTTAAAATCGCCGTGCACGTGGGAATGCGCGCGTTGGTCGCGAAACGCGTTATAACGCGTTCCTCGTTCGACGCAACGTCGACGAAAAGTGCGTGCGGAACGAGCCGCTTCGAGTTCAGGTTATGAATAGCACGTGAGTGACCACGAGGTCTTCGTCACGCGGTCCGCCATCCCGCTTTCGAATCGTTGGGCCGTCACGAGACGTTATACTTAACTTTGAGCGACACGCGAACGGGGCAATCGCGCGCGCGGGGGTGGACGAACCAAACGTTTCTCGCCAAATTCTTACCGTCGTCTCTGTGACACTCCGCTTGCGAGATCGTTCTGCCGCGTCTTTCGTCGATTAAACGTATCCTGGTACGTCGCGTTTCGCGGTTTCTCGGAATACAATGACTGGCAAAAGTATTTGTATATTTACTATCGCTATTACGCGTATATTGTACGTGTTGTAAGTACACACACACGCACACACACGCACACATACGCGCGCACACGCACATACACACATATATGGTCACTGTGCGTACTCGCAGCGTTAATCGCGTGTAACACCGTCGCTGCTTTGTTCCTCGTACGAAGCCGTCTCCTCCACCTTGCCCCGAAAGGTTAAAGAACTTTTGACGATTTGCCAAATGCAGTAGCCGTCCGATTTGCCGCTTTTCTCGGCGCCTGTCTTTCGTGCTTTTCTGTTTGCATTGCTTCGCTGTCTAATTTCGATTCACAAATTGCTCGTCCATTACCACTCGCGCGTTCACACTTTCGACTTTGAACGATCACGTTCGCCATTATATTTACTACGTTCGTAGATCTTTGTCCAATTTCAGTCGCTGAATCGAGATCCTAAATTGGCCAATAACTTGGCATTAACGATGGACAGCGGAGAAAGATATATTCGAATAATAATTATAATAATTAATTATTTCGAATATCGCTGCCTCGAGCGATCGAACGTGTGCGACATACGATACGATGTTTAAAATCGGATAAAGTATTTTAAATACGAAGCTCGTTGTGGGTAAAAAGGTGTTCGCTCGTACGAAACAAGCGTATCCTTGTATTTCTAGTGCTACTAGTTTTCCGATCCGTTGATCGCTTAGTTACGAGTATTTTCGATACGAAATCTTGCCGTTCTAAGCTCTGATAGTTTTATGGGTGACTGTTCTATCCACAAATACCAAATGCGTTAAACACCAGATATTCCACATTCGCTGTACCATAACGGCACATCGAGTCTTTCGCCAAAGCACACCGTTCGCAACATTCCTTTAGGACTTTATTCCTGGTACGCGATTTCTTAGAAGCGTTACGTGAACGCGAAAGTGATTCACGGAAGAATCGTCCGCAAAATACATAACGAGCCATCGCATTTATATTTCATTTTTCTTCACACCGTTACGTTACGTTACGTTACGTTACGTTACGCGTTATCGTCACGCGTAACTCCCTTTTTTTTCGCTCTTCCTTCTTCTTATTCGTCGCATATTCCACGTCGCGACGGTATTGGTCGTTGTCCAGTGATAAGTTTCTCGGCCGAAACGACGAGGAAGATGCGAAAAGTAACGGCGATTCTTTAAATTTCCGCGGAGAAAATCATCGAAGGGAAGTTAATTTTTCGTCGAAACGAAAACGGTATCAAAGTTCTTCGGTATCCTGTCTTATCTCGGATTTGGCAAGTTTTTTCCATCGTTGGTTTCGAGATCGACGAAGATAGATTTATCGTGCTTTTCTCTCGCGAGCTTCGTATCCGACTGTAAGGTTGTCGTTTCGTTGTAAAAGTCGGAAAACCTGGACTATCGCGTTTCCCACCTGTGGCGTTCGGTTGCGATCCCTGCAATTATTCGATGGTGTAACCCGGTTACCGAGGAATCGGTAACCTACGATGGCGCGCGTTCGGTTGGCAAATGCCCGGTCGTTGTTCTGTACATCTGCCAGCGGAAGGGTTGGTTCATCGAGTTCATTGAGCACAATTTAGCAATACTCGTTGAAATATTTCGGCGACGCTTGGTCACCGCGAGCAGAAATAGCCGCGTGATTTTCTGGCCTTAGAAAATCTCCTGTACGAATGCCGATTCCTCGGCTGGATGGATTTATAGGCGTCTCTCCGATGGTGAATGGCGCTTCGTTCACGGCTAACAACGGTATCGGCGGAAAAGAGGAGCGGTTAATCAGTTACGGTTATTCGTTTCTCTCTAATTCGTATGCATCCAGTCGATCGTCTAATTACGTAAATATTTCGAGAATTAGGTTGCTGCGTTATTGGAATTAGAGGACGTTTCGAGAATCCCGTCGCGCGTTTACGAAACCACCATACCTTACCGAAGCGAGGCTTCGCGAATATTACGCGTTTTAATCGTTGCCTATTTACGTCTTCGCGCGAGATTACTGCCGCGACGATTAAATTGCTTTTACGCTGAAAATATACGAACTAGGTTAATGCTTAAAATACCGATACACTTGCTCTTGTTTTAGATCGTTATAAATAGTGTCATTCACGTTTCTCGCTACTTATGCGGATCTTCGGATTAGATCGAGATTAACAGCTTTGTATCGAACGTTATCTCTGTTGTTTAATTCGTAACTCTATGGAATGATAACGTAACAGCGACTATGCATCTGCCACGACGGAAATAGAATTCTAGAACGACAGTGATTTGCAATTTTATCGCGACTCTTGGTTCCTTCGATCAGCTACTCGGCTAGTTTTCTCAAGGAACTATCGCTTTGAGAAATTCTGTCGCTTCGATGGATTCTAGTTATCAGATTATTTATTCGTCGTCGCAAGATTTGGCTGACAAACCGGCAAAACTGTCTCGATCGTTTCGTCGTACCTTGACGAAGCAGCTATCAAATAATTGTAAAATGGTATCGTTTGTCAACGTACGCGTGGAAATCTAAACGAGCATGCTACTTATATAAAAAGACCGAAATTACCAGATTCGCAATCGTAAGGTGACACGCCCTTCTAACTATTATTGGACCGTTCGTGTTGTTGTGATTCTTGGCACCTGTATAAATGCGCAATATGGGACATGTTCGTGCCATTCTGTAGCTTTATTCGCCTCCTTGAATCGACAGACGAAACGTTTCGAACGATAGTACATCGAGTCATCCTACAAGCATCGAGCGTGTTAATTAATTTCAGTCGCGAATCTGTTTTAAAGTCAAACGTTTCTCTAGCATTTTACGATTTTAAATCGCCAATCGAAATACGTTGTAAATCGCTGTACTCGTAGATAGATAGGTTTAAGATACTTCCTAGCCGTCCCTATCTAATTCCTACGTAAACGTAATTTCGAAAAAACATCGATAAGCTCGATGGCGTACTTTAAAGCAATAGTTTCGATATAATTTAACGCGATTTCGATCGGACTAAATTAGGCAACGTCTCATTTGTAATTTTGTTAAATCCATCCACACGATCGACTTCTATCTTTTAACATTGCCGTTGTAAAACGTAATTTCAGGCATCCGATATTTTCCACCGTTTCTTCTTTCACTCGTATTCTACGCAAATTATTCCTTCTTAAACGATGAAAACCGTTAATTGTCACGCGCGTTATATCGCATCGGAGTAGCGTGATATTCGTGTTATTAACTTGAAAGTGAATTGACGGCGACTGTGGAAAGTAACGACGTGTTCCGCGACGACGCGAATTGACACCGAAACACAGGGGACGACTATGTGTACAGCTATTGTAAGTAGCGTATCGATACATTTTCTATTGACCGTTTTAACGCCTATACCAATTACCTTATTCCCTTTATCGCGGCTATTTACGACGGTAATAGGTACGTAGCGCGATTTAAAACGTTACTTCGTACGTCTGAAACGGTATTTCGTAAAGGAAAGTCGATATTTGCGTAGCGTTTAAAAACGTATTGCCCGAATCGTTAATTAACGACGACGAAACAACTGGAAACTTAAGGCGATGGAACGTATTTCGGGACTTTGTCGATTTCGTCTACGTTTTCTGCGGCTTTCTCGTCGCGTTTGCCACGAGTGATCGTACTTTATACCTCGGGACTCGGAGAATGCTACCTTATCGGAATTTTAGCTGTCCGAAGGGCTGCGAACGCGTCGTTTCTTCGTTATCGTCCTTCGATTAATCTGCGCGAAGCTCGATGTTTTTACAGCCTCGAGACTTAATCGATTCGAGCAACTCCCACCTTATCCTATGCAGTTCTCCGCGAAAGGAGAAAAAATACGCTCCTAGCCCGTAATAAGCGTAATGAACGTCGTTATTGGTGGTTTGTACCATTAGGAAATCGGATACCGCGCCTTTTTTCCATTGTCGGTTCTCCGCATCCTCGATGGTGGACCATGTCACAACACGTTTTTTCCTCGACCATGTGCGAGCTTGTGCTGGAGTCGAGTTACGTCTTCGACCGCCGACGCGTTTCCACGTTTTCCGAAACGGATTGAAATATCTTGGTATCGAATGTCCCCGTGTACGTTTCGTGATTATTTGTTGTTTCGGTCGAAACTACCCTCTCGATAATACTGGTGTGTGAACCTCGGCCAAAAAGATACTCGTTTCTGAGAAAACACGTCGCTCTCGCTTTGTCTAACCGCGTGAAAAGATAGAAAAGACGGAGAAAAGAAAAAAGAGGTTTATGGTCTGATTTATCGTCTCTACACCGAGGAGAATTTTTTGCTATAGATGGTCAGAAGTCAAGCCTGTTTATCGAGCTTCCATTTCTCCGATCGTGGATCGCTCGTTGCGTTAATTCTCCGTAATTCGCATTTTTTCTTATAAAAATAGAATGCGCAGAATTATCGGAATCAAACGGGGGGACACGATCGTTCGAACGAAGGAATTTTTCAACGATAAAACACGCTCCTTTTCCTACTTCTTTTTCCTGGATTATTATTCCACGTTTCGAAAACAATGAAACGAATGTAATATTTCCTAAATTATTTACATTCTGCGAATCCCCTAGTGCCATAAACGCTTCGGAAGAAGAAGCCATATATTCGCCACCACTTCTACCGTAAGCTTGTTTTTTCGGTATCGAGATCGTCGAACGCAGACCGTCCAACGTAGTAATTTTTTCCAATTTTTTCACCACTTCCACATTTTTTTCTCGCCTTCGAAGTATCTCTCATTTCCCTTCGAATTTGTGTCGTTCGACACAACGCGTTTCTTCTTTGACGTTATTGTACACGAGATATTAACGCGCGCAATATTAGTTTCGTGCTAAAGTAACAGGAGAGATATCGAAATTCTAGGAACGATAGCCGTATAACGGCAAAGGACGTATTCCAGCGTATTCCTTTTTAAAATCAGACTTTTCATTCCGACTCGAGTCTAACGCGTTCCAATTTCGTATAAACCGAAACGAAGTTTAAGATCAAAGTAAAAATCCAGTTCGATCGTGACTTTTGCTCGAAATGGCTCGATCGTAGTCCCGTTACGCGCGCGAGTCGATATTACGAGCGAAGGAATTTTAAAAGACGATCGAAGCGCGCGATAACGTCGCGTAGGAAATGACACGAGAAATCGCGAAATTCACGGAACAAGTAAGGTAAAAAATTTGGACTTTAGAAACGATGGTAAAGTTTATTGTACGAATCCAACAAGCGACGGTTCGGAGTGTTGTAACGAAAAAGTGTCGAGTACTGATTCGAGAGAGTTCTTATATTTACTAAGGCTCGGTCGCTGGTTGGGTTATCGTCGGGTATTTATCAGACGCCGCTATTTCGTTACTATCTGCTTATTGCTTCGATAGCTGTGGCACGCTGTCACGGCACGGGATGTTTTGTCTATCTTATTACCGTTTCTGAGCGTGCGACAGTAGCATCGGTATGCTCGTTTGGTCATTACGCGATTTCATATATATATATATTTACGATCGGACGCGGCGTTTAAATTGTATCGTTTTATCGATCGATCGTTTCGCATTAAAGGCGGATTAATTCGCGATGTTTCTCAAACACGAAATCCAGTTGCTTGCTTAGGCCATTCGCTCGTGTAAATCAATATGTTCGTCTGGCGGCTTACTTAGGTTCGTACGTAGAGCATCGTGATAGTGCATACGGCGCTGCGATGGCCTCGTATCACAGTATGCACTTTAATAAATTAGAAAAGCGAGTCGAAGTTACGAGCACGGAAACGAGATTTCGATACGCAATCCATAGTTCGGGCTAATTCTGACTCGAATTTTATTTTCACGTTCCCTGTTTCGTTTAACGCTCGAGTCGAATGTAAAGATTCGAAGGGAGAACGGTAGGGTACGACGCGTCGTTACGCAGCTGCTCGAAAAGATTTGGAAATTCATGAAATCTCGTTACGCTTACGACTAACCGGGATTAAAAACTTTTGTAACACGAAGAGGGTGGTTAGGCGGTGCTTGCCAAATGCAGAAAGAAATGTATTCAAAATACGAGAATGCGTGTTTATCGTGGAAAGCATTTTTTCGCAGCACCTTTTTCCTCCATTTGGCGATAGTACCCGCAGAGTTTTAAACCTTTTTTACTCACTATGCGCGTTATCTTTAACTCGTACCATCGTAACTTGTAATATCGTAATATAACAGGATATTATTTTTTCAATTACTTACTTTTCAATCCGTTAAAGATGTTAGACGAGTATTGGCATTGTACATAGAGGTATGTAACGACGTGTAATGTCGTTGATTAATCAAAGATTAGTTATCGTTACGCACCATACGTAATTTTGTACACGTAATTTTCCGATAGTCTAAAAGTAGTCGAAAGATCGTCGAAAATAAACGCGTGATATTTCCAACTTTTTTCGCATATATACGTGTATGTATACACGCGTGATTTCGTTCTTACGATTTACATAGCTCGTTTAAAGCGTTTTTTCGCAGAATCACCACGTTTACGTAATACTTAAATATTCCTTACGTACGAAGCGGAGAAAGCTTCGTCGTTGCAAAGATGTTCTCCTTCTCGATCGAAACACGTAGAAATCTTCGTTGCCGTCAGGCGATCGAGAAAAGCGTGCATCTTCTTTAATTTTTCACGTGCACGTAAATCGATGAAGCGACCGCTGCACGCCCAGATACATTATCGATTCGTTGATTTATTCTTGGAGCCCGGAAACACAGGCAAGCTTCGATCAAACCTATAAACTCTGTGATCGTTAACCGTCGCAAGAATCTGCTATACGAATCGACGTTGCTCTGGTGAAAAATGGTTTGAATTTTGCGCCTTACAAGTTCGTCGGAGAGTACGCGTCACTGGAGACTTGCTCGTGAAAATGAAACGGAAAAATTGTAATACAAAAGGGGGGAAATATAGAAGGCGTACCTTAATTCGTGTCAATCGTTCGATTATGGATTTTCAGGTATTTGTAAAGCTACGGATTTGCATAAAATATTCAGAATATGCACGTCGACGTTATGTCGTTCCCGTTTCGCGGCGGGAATTTTTGTACGTCGATAAAATAAATTGCGGAAGAAAGTAACACGTATGTATTTTAGAATTTTAGAATTTGCTGATAATTTATAAAAGCAAGCCAATTAAATTCGTATAACGAAAAAAGTAGCATATTCGATAATAAAAAAAGAACAGGATAATGAAATAACTCTTTATATATTCTGATGGTTATCGAAAGATACAAATTTTAGTCTTCGTAGCTCGTCTTCACCAGGATATATTAAATTAAGCAAGTTTAAGGTTAACTGGACTTAACGAATGCGATTACTCTCGCAGCTAATAAACGCAATCAGATTCCGGAGCTTTCTCCCAGTGGGATTTAATTTTACAATGTAGTAAATAAGTGGCACGAGGAAAGCTGGAACCAACGTTTTGTGGAATAATTTGCTGCTAACATCTCCGTTTTTTTTTTACGGTTGAAGAGATAAGTGAAAATCTAGCGTTGTGAAAAGTAGCGAAGAAATTCTATTTTGTTCGTAATTATTCTTCGTGCAAATTTTTTCCACGAATCGATCGAACGTTTAATTAAAAATTATTTTTATTCGTTAAAACGAAAAATTAGGTGGTCATTACCGACGTCGTTTTATTCGAACGTTGTGTCACAGAGTAAAAATATGTTGGACTGTGATGTAAAAGTTGAAAATCATTTCGAAATGGTACAAGTGGAAAAGATACGAGACGTTGTTTCGTGGCTTCCTTGCACTTTTGCGGCGTCACGTACATGTAATAGTACTTGTAATTATTTTTTCATTGCGCGAACGACGCTAAATAAACGAATAAGAAAATTGGAAACTCTGTTAATTATCGTTCCGTAGCGATCTTTTCCTATGCTTTCCGATACTTTCCTTCTCTAATCATTTTCTACTACTTAAATGTTCAAAGGCTGCGACCGCCTATTTTTCAGTACGACACAATATTTGATACACTTGGATCTAAATAAATAATACCTATATAAATATGTTTTCGTGGCCACTGTAATGAAATTTCTGGCAAGATATAAACCATAAATCGTGCTATTTCTTGGATGCAATTGCCCTTTTCGATCGTGAAAAGCAACCATCGTCCCTTATGTCGCACCGAACGTCGATGATTCGCGAACATTAACGACAAATATAAATTTCGTCGCGACATCGCGGATATTTCGTCAAAGAAACAAATTGATCGACGTTAACTGCTTGTTAACATATATATTACACCCTTGTAAATATCGTTGGCGTAGGAAGAGCTCGTGTGTCGCGTTGATTCGCAGCTGACCGAGTGTCTAACGGGCCGTATAAATCCAGCTCGTACATAAATTCGTTTTCTCACTCGAGTCGATCGAGAGGAGGATGTCGATGAAACGGAGGGATGACGAAGAGGAAACTGACTTGGCAAAGTGATTGTACGACAATCGTGCCGATGGTGTGACGAATTGGAATCTAGTTGCCTCCTAGCTTACAAGGAGCGGAAGAACAGGCGGTCCTATGTTTTCTACGATGTTGCTAGCCGGTTCTATAATGGTCCCACGTTCCAAATCGCTTATGTCTGGCTGTCCTATCTGCCTGCGAGCCACCTTATAAGATCATCCGCCTCGCGGGGACCACGGCTATGCCAAGCTTTCGTCCCTTCTCGTCGACCTTTTTCCATCTGCGAATACGCGACCACCGTCTTTCTACCCTCTCTGTGTCGTATATCCTCCGAGCGTTTATCAAAGGCTAGCTTCTATCTATGTTTGCGGCTACGATCGCGTCTAAGTCGTACAACGAATGCCCTATATCGTGTTCGTTTTTCGAGGAACACCGGCCAGAATGTAATATTTAAGAAGAAAGTAACAGAAAGAAGTAGAGTGAGAAAAAGTAATGCCGATCGTGGGTATTGTTCGAACATTTTTCACTAAATGTTCTATATTGGCCGTTGTCTGGTATCGAGGGAAAAGCGTAGAATTTGACATCTAGAGAAAGAAAGGGCGTCTATGATCGCATATCGATTTGCACGATAAACAAACGTGTATGCATGTATGTACTGGCGATAGTGTTCGACAAGTAAGAAAGATTTCTGTTTCGATTTTATCGCTTTAGTTAGATTCATAAAAATGTGAAATTCCATGGATATCCGCGGTCTTGTTTGCGCAGAGTACGCGTTAACTGCGTTTGTGAAACGAGATCTAAGACAGCCAGAGACACAAACGTATCACGGTTCGTTCCACGTTAATTCGATAAGCGCGTACGCTCGCCAGTCGATGTATGCACGTAGTAATTGATTTGTACGATTTGTACAATTTATATATTCGCGAGCAAAGAAATCGAAACTTTTACTACTTGATAGAGACGTACATCTCGTCTAGTAAAGCGAATATATCTATTAGGAACAGTAGAACAGTAAACGCATACTCTTGCTAGTTAACGTACCTGTACGTTTATCAAATTTTAAGCTTTCGCTGTGCCATATACGATATATCGCGATATATCATGCCGAAAAAAGAACAGCATTCCCTGACAGTCGATATTTCGACTTTTTCAGAGATATTAACACGCGCCCACAAAAACACGATGCAATCAGCCCCAAAATTTTTGTAATACTCTGCGCGGTAGTTTTACGCGTTCCATATTATTTTAGATTGCCATTCGTCCGTGATATCCCGTCGTGATATCCATTGTATTCTTATATCGCATCTCTATACATTTCCGAGTCTCGTTTATCCTTCGAAAGATTCTATACACCGTACAGGTACGATAATTTCCGAACCGTGTATTACTCGAGACTTCGATTAGTTCTCTGTTTCGTATCGTACTTCTTTTCGCGTTTCATTAGCCTTCGCGAGTTTCGTAATCGCTCGCTGCTGCTAAAGATCTTCGAACTTGCGTTTCTGTAGTTTTAAATTTCTCCGAGTCGATATAACTCGAACAAACTTTCAACTTCACGAGCTACGTATATCTCATAGCCTGGCTGCTCGTTGCCTCCGCCATTTCTCTAAATTTACTTTTTCCTAGTTTCTATTTCTAATTTTTAAAACGTTCTATCCGTCTACTATCGATCGTCGAGTATTTTATATTTTTCTAGAAATATTTTCGCTTTATCTCCTATCGCCTTCCGGACTCATTTCTTGTATATTACGTATACGTAGTATAATAAGATATTTTTAACCGGTTGCAGAATTTTCAAAGAATACCTATACTTTTTTAAACGTATTTTTACCTCGCGTTCCGCCGTTTCCAAATTCCGTATTCGTTCGTTACGCAAAAATTTTTAAGCGATCAGTTTTCTCCAACGGTTTTCCAAGATCGACCCTCTTATCGAGTTTTAATAACAATTGCATCGATATATCGCGATCTGTTTTACTATAGAAAATATGTGGCGGCGATTTAAACACGTGCGGTACCAAACGTACGGAATTTCATTGGAAAACAATCGGAATTTTGACACGAATCGAAACTAAAATAATCTTTGCACTTGGCGAATTTGAATTTTTCACTCGTAAGACGTACGCGAGACAGACGAGTTTATCTCTTTGAAAAATGTAGCACGAATGCCTCCACTTACAATTAGATATGAGAGGGGGGGGGGGGGGGAGAGAGAGAGAGAGAGAGAGAGAGAGAGAGAGCTGAGTCAAGGCAATGCAAACAATCACACTGACGTTATAAATTCATCTTCGCTGTGATCTATTTTAAACGATTCACGTCCTGAAAAAGATACAATCGAAGTGGTATTTAATATTTGACGAAAGAAATTGCAAATGCTGATTTTTCCAAGTAATAAAATCTATGAATCGCCCGCGAACGGAGTTTTTGATAAAACGTTGGTCTCGTTGCGTTGCGTAACATCGTGTAAACAAGTTAATATCTATGCACGCGTTAATTCGATTCGCACTACGCGTACGGGAAAGACGTTCCTCGTCGTTTTTCATCGGGACTCGTTGACTTCGGCTAATCTGATTATATAAGTGAAAATGAAAACGACGATAAAAGTAGTTTAAGAATCGATATCACATTGCACGCGGAGCTTCCATTACGGAAATCTGTTTGATTTTCATGGAAAGATACATAGATAAAGTAACGGTGTAATTGTACATTTTCCGTTAAAGATAATGATATCGATAATCGATAAATTAATTAATATTTGAACGAATAATCGTCGAACTGGCAATTTCAAATAACCGTTAAATTTCATTTTCTCGTCAAATTTTATCCTGCTTTCTAACGAAATAAGACGTTCGAGAAATATTCGATTTTACGTAAATTACGATAAACGAAATGGTTGACGTTACGCGCTGCCGCATCGTTGTATCATCGTATATTTAATATCGCGATACGATATTTAAACCGAGGGAAGTGTTGCATCGATTCGAAGATCCGTTACGTTAGATTCGCATTTCGACGTTCGATCGAACGACAACCACGCGAAGTAAACGATTTATCCAGCAGGGACGATGTATAATAAACGTGGCCTGACGATACGATATAGGTGATATAGGTAACGATTAAATTTCCTATATAACGCATGGTGGCACGCAAACGCGTAAATATAACGAGAAGGAAAGGAAAGACGAAGAGCGAGGGGAATGGCAGGGAAGGAAATTCCATCGTAGCAGAGTTTCGTCGTTAGATCGAGAACGATGCGTCGAGTCTACGGTTTCCCTGGTCGTCCGCGTTGACAATTGCATTTGACGAGGCGTTTATACGAGGAGGCCGAATATCGAGTTCGGGTTCCCGTGCCAGGGTTAGCGTTTACGTAACGTGCCCACGCATCCAAATGTACCGAAAGGAACGCCGCTTTATCTATATTTATCGAGCTTATCGCCTCTAGCGCCGCAATATCTGCCTGCTCTGTCCATCGGTTGTACCGTGGATAAATCGTTGGATCCTTGCGGTCCCGTGGTACGAGTTATTTTGCCAAATTTTATAGATTTCAGTCGCATTCGAACAAGATATAACTTACAGAGAGGAAACGTGGTTTGAGATCTCGTTGGATAAAGCGCGGTAGCTGTTGCGAAGTAAATCGTTGCAACGCGACGTTTGTTCTCGAACGTAGCGCGTGTTTTCTGTAAAATATCACGGTTCGAGTTAAATTATTCGCGTCAAGCGTCAGAAGTTGGAAAGCTGTTTACGCGTTCCTTGAAATTCTTTCGACGGATTATCGTTGACGAGTCGCGTGCGCGTTTCAACGAGAATAAATAAAATTATTCGACGATAGCGGTCGGCACGGTTATCTTGCTCGCACAGAGTTACTATCGTTGGCTGTTTGCAAAAGTTGTTATTTAGTAACGGATTGGTAGAGAGATTGGGCATCGAAGTGTATATTCGGCGTGTATAGAATAAAATGAGAAAAACTACGTCGAACGATGAAAATAAAGACGACGGTACCGACGCGATACGAGTTTAGCGATCGAAAAGAAGAAGCAAAGGATTCGACGACCGAATCAAATTTTTCATTCTCAAATTAACGGATAGAGGATGCGACGTTACGGAGACGAAAGAAAATTAGCGAGAAAGCGATAAGCGACGGAGGAAAGAAAATATAGATTCTCTCTCTATCTTTTTCTCTTTTTTTTCTTTTTTCTCTTTCTTTTTAACCGCGCAATCGCTTTTCCATTTTCCATCGATGATACGGTTCTAGGCCGTAGACACGAATTCGAAGCACTGCACCCGGCAACAAATTTCGACCGGCTCTATTTGTCACGCTTTATCGACCAATAATTTATTTCGCTAGCTGGCTAATCGCGCGCGGTTTCCTATTTTTCCAAACGAGAAATAACTCTGGCAGTTTGGACGAGCGGTGCGCGGAACTCGAGCGATTGAGAAACGATTTTTCGTCTCATTTGGTCGATTAAACGTGGAACCGTGTTACGGCTCTTAGCTGTAATCCGATAATTGCCGTTGTATAGATATAGACTCTTGATTCGTCGTTCAACGAAGCTCGATCGAATATTTTTCGAAATAGTTTCAAATATCTTAATAGCGAATAACACCACCGTGTCGTTATAACTACCGCTGCTTAAGCTCAACGATAGCACTAATCCGTCGATATTTTCACAATTTCAGAAATAAGGCTGGATCTTAATATCGCGTTGAAAGAGTAATCGAGCTACGTCTAAAATGAAATTTTGGTATGCAAGAATTCAAAGTCCAATTTTTTTGTATTATTTTATTATTTTGTATTATCGATAAGATCGATAGTAGATACGTACGAGTTCCATTTCTTCGGTTTCGTTCGTAAACGCGTAAAATTGCATAACGATCCGTAGTTTCGCTGTACGGCTTATGGGCGAGAGCGTAACTACGGTATAACGTATTTTTTTTTAATAGAAACGCACGAAGAAGCAAAGGATCCTGGAGAGAATAAATTACGGCGTCCAAAATATCGGTGATCTCTCGCGACGAGTTAGTCCGTGCTTTCTAGATAATAAAATCAACGTTTCCATTATTTTTATCACGCTGTTGTCTAAAACGCGTAGCGCTTAATTCACGGGATATTTAGTTTCCGGAGTGGAAGCATTTTACTACCCACTTTTCGCTTAGAGGCACGCTTTTATAGCGTCGTTTTTGACACGCGTCCATAAACCGATTAAATATTTTCTAATACGAGCGTCGATAAGCGAACGAGTGGACGTTACACGGATCAGCGATTTTAGGAAGCTCTTAAACGCTCGTAGAAGGATGTTCGTTGCGAGTGCATGCGAATCTTGACGTTATCGCTATACCTGTTAGTCGTTAGAAAAACTTATAAAACGTACGTTACGTTCTGTCAAACTCGATCGATCGACGATCGCGGCAATAATATTAGGTTGTCCGAAAAGTGACTTTCTTTTACAGACCCGTCCTTTACCTAATCCGTCGAACGTTGCGATCTTTGTTTTTAATACAACAAAATGGATCGTACGTAATTGGACAAAATCATATAAAACGGAAAGTGTCGTGCGTCCATTGTTTCCTTATAAAACGAAAGAAACTTTTCGGACGACCTTAATATATTTCGCTATTTACTACGCGTACGTACTAGTACCGGTGCCTGGTGTACGTATAAGGTTTCTCGCGAAAGTATTCCAACGCTCGTAGATATTCTTTGCGATTGTAATGGCTGTTACCCGCGACATCGCCCGATAGAAGGAAATTATTCGTACCTTTTTCTATTTACCGTGTGATCTTATGGCCACATATTTACCTCTGGTATTGTAACGTTGCTGGGTTTACAGCAAGAAGGAATTGACGCGTATCGATTTCCCGAGATTCCGCATCCGATCGCCTTAAGAGAAACGGATGCGATTCGTCGACGGTTATCGCGAAGGAAAGTTTAGCTGGAAACTGCAACCTTTCGAACGTAAAAGGCGGGTCGTCGGTGGAAATGACGGAAATGCAGGGTGTACATCGGTCTGTTGAAAAAGTTGGTGGTACGATTTTTTTACCGTCGTCTCGACAACGCTGCGGCGAACTGGTCGGGCGAGGAGCGCAGTTTATAGCCTTATCTATAAACGGATTAAATTTCGTGAGCCTACGATAAGCCGTTTGGCAACTTGCGACAACATCTTTGGTATGCCCGTATCGTTGTTTTTAAAGCGCCTTTTAAAACGTCTTTTGAAACGTCGACCGATCTTACGAGGGAACGAGACGAAACTCGGGAAAAAAGGGGTGACCGAGACGACTGATACGCTGAAAGAAGCGTATGGAGAGAGCGCCGTAAAGTAACCATTTGCAAATGGATGAAAAGGTTTGAGGAAGAAAGAGAACGCGCGAAAGACGAAGCTCGTAAGAGTTCGTCCACCCCTAGCAGCGATCGCCGAACAACGATCTGGTATCGCCTTAGGAAGCGCGCGTTCGATTCGAAAAAATTATTCGGAAATGTAAAAGCTTGGCGATAGCGCGGTTTGTCGATGCGATTCTAAGAACTTTTTAAACGGAGTAGGACGTACGCGCCAACTTTGATCCTGTAGTCTCGCGCCGTTGTACGGATTTGATGAATCGAGGTTGCCAAGTAATATCGGGTTTTCGATTTTTTAGTTCGAGACCAAAGCTAAATTTAGGACGGACGCGTAACGTTTGGAAATTTCATCGGAGCTGGGAATTTCGTTAAAAGTCTGTCTTACTCGCGATTAAACCTTATCGTTGGAAGGGACTGGTTTACGTATTTTCGAGCTGCGATATATGGCTCGCGCAACGCACAGATAGAACCTAACGCGTTAAGATGCGAGTAAAGTTACGCAAAATTTGTCCGCGATAGTCGTGTTGGAATACTTTCGCGAGTTAGCTTCGTAGCTATGAAAATAAGTTAGTGTGTGGATAATTGGAAAGGGATATAGCGTATAGTGTATATACGGTATATACGGTATATAGTACACGGTGCAGAATACGTCGTAGAGTATGAGGCAACTGGACTCGTTGTTCGCTCGTCGATCGGTTCGGGTGCGCAGCCGCACTTTCGTTCCAGTATAGCGCGTTCAATCCGCGTCTCAGCGCCGACATCGCGACTGCTATATTCTCCAACGACCACCCTTCGCTTAGGTCAGTGAAATTTTAATTGGGGATTCGTTTCGACCGTGCAAAATTTCTTCAGCCGACGATATTCTCTCGTTATTTTTTCATCGAGTTCGTTACGGCGTCTACCGCGTCATTCCTGATTAGCTGAACGTTACAACGCGAAAAGACTCGCTCTGATTTATTAGTCGTGGTTTTCATAGAGCGATAATCGGAGAAAGAAAGTACGAGTTTTACAAAATCGATAGTCGTCTCCCTTTTTCCAATCGATGAACTTGGTTTTATTCGTTAGTCGTAATTTGATATCTCTTTACTATATAATAATATCGCGTTAATGAATCGTAATACGAATTACAGACGATTTCCGTTAACAATGTAGCAATTACAAAGCAAATACTTTATAATATTTGCGAGGTATATCTCTGGCTTTTAATGGCGAGCCCGACGAAAGCCCTTCGAGAACCATTAGCAAACTACAATGGGTCGTAACAAGTATACCGTCCACGACAATTCCGTTCGTTACGACGTATTACATCGTTAATCGATAACCATGCCACGCGTTTATAAAATCCTTCGTAGATGAATTGATTCGCTTAATACCGCAAACAGAGTCGCAACTGGTACGAAACGAGTTTACTAAAACGATTATGGTTCGGATTATTATGGAAAGGACGGAAGATCGTTTCTAATAAATACGTAATTTCTTGGAAATGAAAAGAACGATGGAAGGTAACGGTCGGGTAACACCGGCGCAAACGCAAGAGCCAAATATTTTCGTTTTTCAGCGACCTGAAACTTTTACTTTTGATACCTTCGCTACCGTATTGTACGAAACGCGTTACGGAATTGCAAAGGAAGAAGACAAGAAGAGGCAAAGGAAAAAAGAACGGTCTGGTCTAAAAAAAGTGTTGCGACTGATCAAAGAGGCTGGAGGTGGAGACTGCTCGTTGACATCGAAGTTTCACCGTAACGTTATAATCGAATAACGCGTCCACGGGGATCAAGTTAAACGGATTATTGTTCCTTTACCCCGTGAAATCTTGGGTGCGACACGAAACAGGCGATTTGCGTGCATGTGCAACGAGGGGGAATTATATTTCACGGTTCTATCCTTTGCGTTAATTATAAAGCGAAAGCTCCTTCGTTTGCTAATGTAAACTGCTAATTTTTTCGATAAATTTCTTGGAATTTCGTTGGCGGTAAATTTTATCGATAAAAATTAACGAGCAAAGATATATTCTACCGTGGACGTGGATATTTTGCGTAATTACGTAAAATTTACGATCTAACGATAGCGTTATAGCTATCTATCTTTCTATCCATCTATTCCTATTATGTAAATAACCACGCAGCCAGGATTCGTCCACCCGATTTACGATGCGTGCTGTCGTTATCAACTATTCGTGACAATCGCGTATTCCACTGCTAAGAAAATAATTACGCGGCTAAGGGATTGAAGAGGAGCCGTGGCTCTCGAGCTAGCCTGTACGTCGACTCTCGGTCATAGACACGAAGTTCGCCTGGCGACAAGCGGCGACTTGCGCAGATCCACGAGCGAAAAGCACGAGTGCTCAACTGGAATCGCGTATGCAGCGAGGGTGTTGCCCGAGCAGCTGGAACGACGTAACCCGCAGGAGGCGAGAAAAGGAAAACGAAGGAGAATAGGAAGGATGCCGAATGAAAATAAACGAGAAAGAAATGACAAGTGAAATAACAAGGTGCAAAGACGAAGAAGATAGTTGGTAACGGAAACGGAGGTACTTTCTTTCGTCGGCTTTGGATCGGGAAGGGAAGAAATTTTGCTGAAACGTACGAATATAAATGACGGGAGGAGGGAGGGAGGGGGGAAGGTAGATGGTAAACGAAATTGCAGAAATTTCGATATCGTCCGGACGGAAAGAGGATGGCGTTTCGCTAAAGATACGAACGATAGAAATTGCGAAAGAAGCAGAACGATAAGGCGCAGGCGAGGAAAGGAAGGACGAAAGGGGCAATTTTTGATGGATTCGAGTTTCCAGAGGAAGATATTTTGCTGAAAGTGAAAACTGGCGGACGGTGAAAGAAGCGGAATCGTATAGAGTGGAAAAGGTGAATCCGTGGTTCCTTTAGATCGGAAAAGGAAGACGTTCCATCGAAATTACGAACAATGACGAATACCGGCGAGAGAGAAAGAAAGCGGATCAACGCGATTAAAACGACCGTAAGCTTCTATAGACTCGAGGAACGAGACGAATCTCCGTCCCCGTTCAGTTTGTCCGAGCGCGTTGATAAAAATATATAAATTCGCATGGAACGAACGTTCGGAAGGAAGATAGAAGCGAGGTCGAGAGCGCGTAAAAAGCGACGGAACGTTACGCGACGAAGACGAATAGTAGAAGGTTGCGTGGTAGCGCGAGGAACGAGGAAATGGAAAGTGGTAACAAGACGGAAGCGAGGAATCGAACATCGACGAAACGACGAAGAGAGAAAGGGGTTGATGGTGGGGTAGACTGGAAAGCGTGCGCACAAGGGTGGCTGGCAGAGGGCGATGCAAAATCGTTCCGACTGCACAGTCGCAGGAAAATCGAAGCTAGCCGCCAGTGTGTCGCACACCAGTTCGGCGTACGCTCTCGTTTCTTTCATCTCGCTCGCGTGTTTTCGTCTTGAGAGGAACGAGCACGCGGAGCCATGCTAGACGCTGGTTGAGCCGCGATCTCCATCGAGTCGTGCGGAAAAATATCAGTCGACGAAGTCGTTTATACGCGGACACTGTGTTTTCTTAATAATCCGTGGTCGCGGGGAAAACGATCGATATACCCGTTCCACGGAAATATGTATTCCGAGTCTTTGAAAGACGGTCTAGAGAAAGGGTGAACGATGGTGTTCGACGAGCTCTCGTCACAGGGAATTCTTCCGCGTTCGAGAATTTCTTTACTTTCCTTTGATCGATCGATGGATCGAGCAGATCAAATTTTGTTCGTTTCGTCGAATCGGCGAGTTCCAAGTGGCGATACAGACGACATTTTAAGACGTATAAGGCTGAATCCCTAGGACGGAGCAAGGCAGAAGGAAGTTCGAACGAGTAGCTTTGTTACGATTATTCGCGATTTGTATATCGGGTACGATACTCTTTAAAGAATCTTTGCCACGTTCGGAAGAAACTTTGACTTAGATACAGGTAAAGAATCAAGACGTACCAAAGTTCGGTAGTGCGAAATTTCGATTCCTGTTTTTATTTCTGCGTGGTGTCACGGTTTTTCCGTAATTTCATCTATACACGAATCGACGTATACAAAGTTGGCCATAGGTAGGTTCTATTTAGTCGCAAGTCGTTCTTTGCAATTTTTCGTTTTTTAAAGATTCGGGATTCACACGCGTTCGTTTACGGCAGCTACAACGATCGGCAACCCTTTTGATTTTCGACTTATATTCTCGCAAATTATCTCGTCGCGGCGTCTTTGTTTTCAAAGTCGCTTTAAAACATTCCGCGTAATAATTTCGTTGTACGTTGAACGCCTTACGGTAATTTCGGTAGAAAATGAGTTGGGATTTTGCGAAAACGAGTCGTTCGATGGAGACGCGTCGGTCGGAATTAACGAGAAAACGGAGAAGTTAGCTCGCGAAGCGACGAACCGATACTGTCGTTCGTTGCCTCGGTGTCTCGCGAGGCACGGCGAGGAGGAGGTAGGCGAAACGTGTTTCGCGCGATTGCATTACGCGACGCAATGTCCGCACAGACCTGACAAGAGGCGTGTCGGCAAAGACTAATTATCGCGAGTGGAATCCTCGGTAGAGTTACAAGCTGTCCAGCGAATGACGGACGATCCTACTTCCACCGATTTGGCAAAGAAATCGAACTTGCGAAAGAAATCGAAGCCGATGCATTTCTCTCGAGCCTTTTTTTTTCGAACTTTCTACCAAATAAGTAGCGAGGAAATTATTCTTCGTCGTTTGCATGCTTTCTTGTCACGCGACTTGTACGTTTTTACGACCGTAACACGTACCATCGACCGGTTCGTTTTAACCGCGTCGTTGTCTCGATCGATGCGTCGAATCTATACACGTACGTACTCGTTTGTCTTCTGTCTTTCCTACGTTAAATGCAGCCACGTTGCGAATCAAAGGTTCCCGATTATTTATGCGACGTGAAAATTAACCTTATTCCGCTTTCTACCATTTACGTATCTGTAACGCGCTGAATAAATCGTCGATACCATCGTTAGTTTTCCTTCGAAAGATTATCCATATCCAGCCCGATATCGAATCCGAGATTCAAAGTATGAAAAACAGATAATCCCGTGATAATCGTTCGTAGATTTGCGTAAGAGGATTCCGTTATGTCCCACGTTCCAGTGATTCGGTGACCCGCGTAGAATTTAAGCCCTACGTTTCAAGATAGCACGCTACTGGGAACGAACGTTGTTCGTTATCTCCGGCTACGTAAGAGGTCGCTATCCTTTTCCTATCTCTTTTCACCCGATACATCTCGTTTTTACTTTTCCACGCGCCAAACCTACCTATTAACTAAATTCGCGCGTAAGATCTTTTGATTTTGCGTTTTATTAAAAAAAAATCTTTCAATTTTTTTTTCAATCTTTTTTTTCTTCAAACTTTGTTACTCGACGTCGCGAATCATCGACCACCGTGGTATTTGCGCGACTACTTTACGAGTTTAAAATTGGAAAATATATTGCAGAAACAGCTAAAAGTATGGTAGCATTTGTAGAAGGTTATATAACAGTCGGAGCAGCTTAACGTCGATTCGTGCAGTTTAAAACCGATGATTTTTCTTGCGAGAACAGCGGTAAATTATCGCGAAGCTCGACCAAAGATTTTGACGATAAATTGTATTATCAGAGAAATTTTTCGAAGTAATGTACACGCGCGCACAGAGGTGACAAAGTCTCCGAGTCTTTTCGAGTATTTCTATACTCGATCGAAATAGAAGAAACGCGTTTTCTCGCGAACGAAAGAACGGGGGAAGACGGGCGAGCCGTTCCGTACGCTCTTCGATGCGAAGAAAACGAACGTACGAACCGAGACGAACGATGAAAGCGCCGGTGCACCGGCATGCACCAAACACGATCGTGCACCAACTGTCCGAACGACTCTAACTTTTACGCAGGCTGCGCGAAAATGCGTGTCGCGGTTTCGCTTCGAAAGGATTAAGGGAAAATTGTTTTATAGCAGGCGCGGCAAGCCTATGCAAGGTTTTCGTTAGGATTTCATTCGAGGGAGTACGTAAAACGCGTTCGATAAACCGCGTAAACGTACGTAAGACTCGTTAAGAAACCGTGTAAGAAGAGACCGAAGCGTAATTAATTCTGGAATTTCCGTTCGTTCCAATATATCGAATCGTTGGTTCCGTGTAACGCCGTAACTTCTATCGCGTAGTATTTCGAATTTGTCCGACTCTCTGCATCATCCGTGACTTTTCGTTCGTACGATACAACATAACGTAATATAACGACGGAATTTCGCGTCGAGATAAGCGAATTCGATCGTTGGAATAAACGAAGTTGAGATAAGCGGAGTGCTATTGTTACACACAGAGTCGTTTTTCTTCGTTATCGATTTTCGACGATCTATCGTTCCCCTTACCCGTTAAGATCAGCTTCTTTCTTAGCTGCCTATTTTCTTAATTAGCGTCTAAGCTTCGATAGGCGCGAATTCGAGGAACGATTTTCACAAAAAAAAGGTAATAAAAAGGTTCGTAGAAAGGATTCGATTTATCCGCAAACTCTGGATACAAGGATCCGCGAAAGAGATCGTTTTCGCGGTTGTTCCAATAAAGCTTAAACAAAAAACAAACACTGATTGCCTCTTATCGTTGGATATATTTAAGGAACGATCGAAGAAAAGTACGATAATAATATCCGACGAAACGATTTATCGAATAATCGATCTATAAATATCAACGATATTAAAATAAATCAACGGTGCGTTCCAAATACACGCGCGTATTTCCATACGAAAAAGAACAAGGCACGGAATGTAGCAATGGACGCGGTCAATCACCGATTCATCCCTGAGTATAGTAATTTCTGGCAAGCGTTTTGGGCTTTCGACACTTGGCTCGTCGATTCCCATCCACGTGTTCTCTCTTTTGCAACTTTATTCGCGCGGATATCGGCTCGTCCGTCCGTTCAGTAATCGACCTATTTGCGCGATTCTCCCGCGTACTCGAACGATCGTCGTTACCGTCGATAGCGTTCTTCGCGCGTACTTTCCACAATACGATCGTTGCTAGTGCTAAGGCACGGTATAACGACGTATATATCGCCTGTCGGCTTGTTTGTTCTTCCTCCGAAAGACGTTTCGTTCTTCGTTGCCTTTCGATGTTTCTATGTTATGACACGTTTATGGACTAGCGCGGGTTCGTAGCGCCCAAAGTTCGCGGCAAGGATCGCGAAATTTCCAAGCACCGTTCTACGCTGCTATCTATTTATAAATAGACACTTTGGTTCGTTCGTAATAAACGGTATCCGAATTTGATCAAAGCGGCGAAACTAACGACGAATCGATTATTTTTGACAGGATGTACTTACGCTATCGTCCAATGAGTATTTACAACGGCGCTATCGTCGCTATATCGGTAAAATTTTTAACGGATTTCGAAACGCGTACGAAACGGTTACGAAATATTTATTGGAAACGCGTACGGTTGACGAAACTCGCCCAAATATACGACTGTTTGTTATTCTGTGTATTCGTAAGTGACAGTGTGTGCGGAACTATCGTGCGGGTCTAACGCGACTATTCTCGTTAACTTATCGATAAAATGCAATGATACAATTGTTCATTCCGGAAGGTACGTTCGTCTTGACTTTTCGAATAGTATTTTTTAGCTGCTCGACCGTGCTCGCTTCGTTTTATCGCTTAACGGAATCTTTGTCTCCGTGATGTTTAATTTTTGAGTCGCAAGACGGATTAAAAAGATGGCGTCTAAATCGATAAAAAGATTCGTGACGTGAATATCGTACGATCGACGACGCTTAAGTAGCAAACGCGCGTATACATCGTGTACGCGGCAAATATATAAATCGTTTAGCGACGATGCCGTAATTGCGGCGAATCGAGTGTTTTCCTCGCAGATTTCGATCGCCGATCGAGATCTCTTCGTTGTAAGAATTACATCGCTCAGTTAGTTTTGATTATGATAGATCGCCGATTTCGTTCGATCGACGACGGAGACGGTTCAAATACGCTATTTCGAAATTGTATCGTTAATTGTATCGTAACTCGAGTTTCTTTAAAACGTCGCTCGCCTCGAGTGTCCTCTATCTTGTTTTTCTCGCTTTATTCGGATATATTCAAATACGTTCTCGTTATGGAAATTGTACCGTTAAACGAATTATAATTTGAATTCATTCAGAGAAACGGAGAAATAAATAATAAATAAAGAAAAAAAGTAAATAAATTAAACGTACATCGGCAAGAGTTTCCCGTTTTAATACGAAATGGCATTAGCATCTTTGCTAGAATATTTTAAATATTTGCCCTTTGGTAAAATATCCTTCGCGCCTTAACCGCCACGGTGATCATCGATAACGCACGTTTTACAAAAATAGACGTAATAAAGTTAAATTTCGATTTAAACTTTAAACTTTGAGATTAAACGGTCTTCAACGGCGTGAGTGATTTCGACGATACGATATTTCGCCTAGGAATTGAATTATCGCGGCTCCCTGGGCAAAATGCGGCAAAATTCGCGTACCCGTCGACGTTTTAAGAGATCCAGACGGATGAAATAATAGTCGAAGCAACACGGGTACGCCCACTCTCGCTTACGTACTTAATTTGCGAACCGCGTCCTGACGCTACACAGATTTAAGGAGATCGGAACGTACGATTCCTGTAAAAGAATATCGCTATTCCCCTACCATGTACCTAGATGATAGACCGTTTAAATATAAACGATCTTAATGTACAATTTACGTACACCCACAGCTTCTATTTCACCGTTAATAAAGTCGAGCATTTGTCGAGTACAA
Source organism: Bombus impatiens (assembly GCF_000188095.3). Taxonomy (NCBI): domain Eukaryota; kingdom Metazoa; phylum Arthropoda; class Insecta; order Hymenoptera; family Apidae; genus Bombus; species Bombus impatiens. Next base: position 696,133 of record NT_176801.1, on the reverse strand, counting down.
CTGACAAACGCAAGGGTGTTTTATATAACGCGACAATGTAATGACGCAACAACCTACTTGGCATCTGTATCGGATCGTACTATAAATTTCCGAATTTCACAGCTTTATTTTTACTCGAAACCTATCGTTTCCGGTGTATAATCTGTCTTACGATCGACCGTTTAAACTTTGTAACCGTTTTCACCTATACGTTCGATACTTTGTTTTGTTTTCGATGGTACGATAAACATAGGTACGTCTAAACTTTAGCCGAGAATTATCTCGCCTTGGAGATCGTGCGGGGTCAAAGGCATCAACAAAACGTAACCGATCTTTTTAACGTTTCCGTTAGGAGAACGAGTACTCGTACAGCTTCGTGATATCGAAGTTTCACACGACGAATTAATTTAATTTAGTTCGCGATGGTTGTCGAGCGTGCAAGAAAATGGTTGTCACAATGCGTATAAGCGGACGAAGCTAGACGTTCGAAGTGCTTTCTATTTGTTGCTTAAAATACCCCGAGTGACCCCGGTACGTTGAACTTACAAATCCGATTAACACCGAAGTACGTACGTAGTAGCTGGTTTTACCGTAAAATCAGAAATTACGAAACATCTGCATCTCGTATGGCGAAAGTAGGCCACGGCTTCTGCGATATTTTATAATCAGATGCTCTAGAGAAAAATAGGAATTAGAATATCGATAATTAGAAAACTTGCTCCGATCGAGCAGATACTTTTTTTTTTCGATACGATTTCCAAACTGGCACGGCGCGCAACTCGTAAACGTTACAACGGTATCTACGCAATAGTCGCGAGTGTGTCACGATTTGTACGAAAGGAGGGCAAGGAATACGATTTTGTAGATTTGTTCCCTTCGACTTAAACCGTAAGATGCGGAAACATTGGCCAAGTTTTACGTTGGCGATAGTTTGGTTCTTCGAGGACGATGACGAGGCGATATCGTAGAAAATATCGGAGGACCAGGTATTTCGAAAAGGCGCGACAAAGGCTGGCAAAAGGAGGTCGTAAAAAAGGTCGATCGTGTTTCAAGAGTATTCGAAAATACGCGTATAATAAGGAAATACGCGTCGAACATCTCGTTGTTATCGATACGTGTAATTTTTCGTTTTTAATCGTATACAGACGATCGGACTGCGGATTTTTATGCATTTGCGCGCTGTTCGAAGACGCAAAGATGAACACCACGATTTGCACGACGTGTAACGTAGAAAATTTCATTTTTCATAGGCGAAGCGAATTTCTTTCTATTCGAGTTCTACTTTTTTAATCTGACTGAAAGTTAACGCGGGATCGAGGCATAAAGCGCGCGACGATCGCGGCAGGTTCAAAAATTCCACTAATAAATTAACGTCGCTGTCGCTTTCCGTTTTTCTATTACAACGGAGAGGAGGGACGTAGCCGTAAATAGGATGGCAGAGATCTCTCGGACAAATAGCACCTTCGATAAGAAGGTTAAAGATAGAAACCGTTCGTCTTCCGAAGCAAAGTCTCGAAATTCTGGAATACCTCCTAGAAATTCCAAACGCCTCTCCCTCCGAACACCCTGCACCACTGATTTCTCCGTTAACGATGCCCATCCTATTTCTCCGACGATACGGCGTAACACAGACGGACAGAGAGACAGAGAATCGACGTTGAGCGGCACGATTAGCAACATGGACGGTGAACGTTGGTTCTCGCCCGTTTTCTATTCTAATTCTGTTGCTATTCTAATCCACGACCGTCGGCCAATGAGCTACGTCCGCCAGCTGGTAAACCATTCTCTCTTTCTCTCTCTCTCTCTCTCTCTCTCTCTCCCTCCTCTTTCTCGCTCTTTTTCTCTCTCGTTCGTCCCCTGATCCCTCTGTACCCCTCGTTCCTCGCTTCAACCGCAGTCGTTCTCGAGGCATCGCGTGCACCAGATTATTCAGTTGCATCCTCCTTTTATTTGGCGCGTTTTATCAGTGCCGTTCACGTTTCTAAGCTCGTTTGTAAAGCCGTTTCTAAACCGATAACGTCCGATAGAGAAGAAATCACACCGAGGGTTATCGCGAATCGTCGTACAGACACCCTTAAACCTTTTACGTTGCGACATTCGATTATAATCGAGCTGTCAGATTCGACTTTGCGTGTCACGTGCTGTTCGATTTCTTCTTCTTCTTCTTCTTTTTCTTCTCCCTCTGTGAGCATCGACGTTGATATGGATTTATATATACGTACATACGCTATAGAGATCTAGGAATTTCTTATTCTTTGCGCTTTTCCCAACCTTTTTTTAATACGATTTATCGACCGCTCGAGCGCTATCTCGCGGCGAAATTTTTTGCAAACAAGAATTATTTTTGGAAAGTAACAAAGTTTTATTTCTAGACCGGAGTTCTCTTCCATCTTTTATTTTTTTGCTGCTAAAAAACAAATTAAACGAAAGTTTGCGCTTTATCAATGTCGCCTAAAGAGGCGCCAGCGGTACGTATAGGGTTAAAAATATCGGCCTAGACTCGAATTCAGTTCGGACTTCTTAGAATCCTTCTTCGTCGAAAGCCTGTCGAGACGAAGGAAATTGCCGTCGATGTGTAACGTCGTTAATTTCGAATCGATAACGAAATTAACGAGATATATAATCCGAGTAAAATTAGACGAGTAATTGGAAATCTTTGTCCGATAGTGACATATATATATATATATATATATATATATATATATATATATATATACACATATATATGTATATGTAGAGATAGAGAGAGACACGCGATATAATGTACAACAAAATGAACGCAAAGAAACGTGAAATTGTGCTAAAATGAAAATTTGTAAAAAATAATCGAAGAGATCGATTAGGCACCGTAAAAGTTAAGAGGATCGAACGATAGACGAATCTTTAAGCTTTTGCCACTTTTTTCTGTCGTCAAGAAGAAGAGAAGGAGTTAAAGAAGGTGAAGGGGAGAAAAAATGCAAAGGAGTGTGTAAATTGGAGCGAGAGAGCAGCGAGTGACCGACCGGTGGTGTATATACGCTGGAAAACAAGGGTCGAAGGAAAGGAGAATTTCGCGAGGAAGGAGACGGCCAGGGAGAGATGCAGTGGCGTCGACAGCGAAAGGTTATCCACGTGATCGGCTCCTCCAAACACGTTCTACTTTTAGCGAGGTACCAAGACGGTACGGAAACCCTGTCGAACAGACTGATCATGGTTCTTAGCGGACGGTTTTCACTCTAGCTTTTTTTTTTATTATTTTCTGCACCCTTTTAAAAGCGAATCAAATTCGATGAAACGCGTTCGTTCGACCTACGTGGTTGGTGAAACTTGCCGATAATTCGTACGCCACGAGTTTACGAGTTATCGCCGTGATACGTGATAAATTCTATCGCGCGATACGTAGCTGCAGGTTTAGTTGGCACTTTTTTTTCTACCTATTACGTACGTATTACCTATAGAAAGCACTATGCTTTGCATCTTACGCGATTCGACGCTGTTCCGGGATGCCGATCCTATAAACCTATATCCTATAAACGCGTAAAAATCCGCAGTCCACGCGTTAGGCGTAGAGTGGCGCGAAATTAACGGATGTTTCGATCCGATTAACTTGTCGCTCGTCGATTCACCGATATTATTAGTCGGCAAATTATTGCGCAACGGGTCCTCGTCTATCTTTTACTCTGTTTTCGTTTCGCGAAATAGCAAGTATCGTAGCACACCGTGAAACAAAGTGACTAGAAAGAAACACTTTTATACGAGATACGCGTTGCTCTAACTGCGAGACGGCCGATAACGTGGTCGCTGTTCCGAATATCTTAAAATCTGGCTCTCGATCCGCTTGTCCGATTTTAATCCCGCCTTCTTTTATTCTAATTTATTTGTTATATCTAAGCACGAGCAGACGTGGTAGCGTATTTCCATTCATGTCCATTTCTTGTCAATAAATTTCTCGTCGACGACCATCGAGTTTAACAAATAAATAAATCAGAAGATGTTAGTTTATCTTCGTATTGAACGACCAACATCTTGTCGATACCAATTAAAAGAACAGACGTTACTGGTAATATTATAATCTGCTTTTTCTACCGTTTTTTTAACGCCAGTTTCTTTTTTTTCTGCTTTATCCTCCTAGTCGAACCGGAGAGAACGTCGTATTTAGCGACGAAGAATCACTTTCGAAATTACTTTTGAATTTCGCAAAACACGTTTCGTTTGACCCATGACCAGTCACGATTTTCTAAAATTAATATCATAGAGTAGATAGAAACGAATTTTGTTGGTTGGCGTAATAGAGCAAAATTACGCGCAATATACTTAGGAGAATCGGAGGTTTAGTACGATCGATGTAACGAAGGTCGATAGCTCGTGCGACTAGTTTACCCTTTGTTTCGCCTGTTAAAAGTTAGCTTTTAGAAGCTCGAAGCTGTCGATATAAAATTATATCGTAGATAAGAAACTAGACTCTGGAATATTACGCGCGCATGTACATCCGTAATGGTTTCTTTTTCTATTTTCGTTTTTCTTTTCAACTCCTTCGCTACGACCTCCGTATCTCGAATGGACCTTGCGTTTCTCACATGTCGGCGACGTTGGATAAAGATACAGTCTTATGCAAGTGTTCTTCTATTTTGTTCGATACGACCGATCGTCGGACGGTATAATTCGTTTACGGTAAAAATCCATTTATCCGAACGTACGGTATACAGGGTTGATAGGTTAACGCCGAAAAAAGATGGATCACGCGTTTAAAAGAGTCCGAAATATTTATAAGGTAAATATTATACGTAAATGTCTAAAATTACTTATGCGATAGCCTTCTCTCTTTTTTCGTTTTTGTCGGTGAAAAACAATCGCTATATCGTCGTCCGTGTTGCTAATAAATCGTCACGTAGAACTGGAAAATTTACTGTAGAGATAAAATCTGGTACTGGTGTAACGATTTCAATCGTAATACCTTTTTTTCTTACGAGCCGAGAAAAGACGGATCGTGGAACGTAAAAGAAGGACGGAAAAATGATTGTTCTCGAGAGACAAGATTAAGATTGTTGATTTTCGTAGAAGTTTTGCACGAGTTTCGTACGAAATTGGTATGGGCGTTTGAACGGGATCGCTGTAACAAAATAGCACCGACCGAGAAATATCCGCTCGTCTTATCCGATAAAAAAGAGAAATCGCTGATTCTCCTTATTATTCGCGATGTCTGGTTGAAACAGTCGAGATTCGCGTTCAGCCAGATTTACTCGATCGATAGGAATTCGTTTAATCCGCCACCATCTAAATGCATCGATAATAAATGGAATTCCGATAAATGGATTACCGTAAATTTCCTCGTAGATCGGATCTTACCTAGTTTCTATCTAGATCTTATAATTATTTCTACGTATATATTTGTTTACGAATCTCTTTTATACGGAACAATCGATTTATCGCTGAATTAGAAAAAGGTGAATTAAAGCCGAAAGCTTCCTTTTTTTGAAAAAGAAAGTTTCAAATTGTATATTTGTTTGTAAGGTGTTGGGACCCGAAACGTCGTATAAATATGTTTCCGTAATAACGGTTGCATAATATTGTATCTATCTTTATAACGATAATCTTCCGATTAATCTTCGAGCAGTTGATTATGCTTGTCACTATGCAAGAAAAATGCACGGCACCGACGATCGTTTTCTTTCACCCTACACGTGCCAGTATCCGATACCTCAAATCGTTCTACTCAAAGTACGATATTCTAAAAATTTGTCCGAATTCTTACGCTAATAATAATTCTCATTTTTATGATATCGCGTTTCTTTCTCTTAAACGAAGTACTATTACCGGACTACGAATTTTTATTCGATCTCGTATTTTTACGGACGTAGCTAAAAAAGTAGAATCGTCGTAGAGATTCGTCGTAGAACGTATTTCTTTTTCTCAAGTTGATCGATCCAACTGGCGATCTATTCGAAATTTCGTAGCATTTAACGCGAGATATTTATACGTACAATGTGCTTATATTTCGCTAGAGTCGTCGATTTCATTCTCATTTTTTTCCTTTAATTTTTTATTCTCGTAGCGTTCGAGTTCCTACGTCCCGATCTTTGATCGAGGTACTTTAATCGGTACGATTTCTTTTCTCGAGTCGCGAACCATTAACTTCTTTGATCCTAATTATACGCATACGCCGTTTACAACAGCACAGCGCATGATAGATGATGAAAGCAGCATACTTTGTATTATAAACGTAGGTTACATTATTAGTCGTTTATAAATATCTCGTTTTATTCTTAAGTAACAATCTTTCAATCGAGAATAATACCAAGTACGATACTTGCAGAAACATCGTGACTAATCGTCGCTAGTTGCAATTTTAAACGACGATGAAAATGATCGACGTTCGCGCGTTTCTCACGCTGACTTGTTAACGCGTATTGTGCACGTTGAGAGTTCACCAAATTTTAGGAAAACCTGCGTAACAAAATAAAAAGCTTTTGCATCCTTTTTTCTTCGTTGTATCGTACGTAACTGTATATGACCAGGAGAAGCTGTAACTCTAAAATGGTGGATGATATGACTCTTCGTCGAGGAAAGTCACACAGTGTCGAATAATACACGATCCAGTACGTATGTATATCGATCCTGCGAGTAATGGCGTTTTAAACGTTTTAAGGTCGTCTCCGTTCTTTTTAAATAGATTTACGGAAATTCTTGTACGCGTCGATCGACGAGTCTTTTTAATTCTCCGTAGAAAATTATTGGCGTACTCGTATCCGGCAATGCACACACTTTAAGTACTCGCGTACTTTTAAACCGATCGATTCGCAAATCCAAGTGCTTGATTCTTAATACCCTTTTTGCGGAGGATACGAAGATCGATCGATCGACGAGATTCTCTCGGTAGACCTTCTACCGGTAGAATACGTTTCACTTCGTGGATGCAAACTTTCGAACAGTGGTGTGTTTACCTGATCGAGGAACACCGAGTGGGATTTCCTCGAGACTTTGCTGCCGCGTGTGAGACACGTCGTTGTACGTATCGAGCAAACGGACCTGTTTGTGGCTAGCGAACGCCATTGCGCTCGGGTGACAAATTCCTCCGTAATTCGAATCGATGTTCTTTCTGCTCGTGAAATCGTTACCGTTCCGGTGACTCTTACGTTATATCGAAGCACCGAAAACGATAAACTTCCTTCGACGGACGCTTCTCGTTCCATCAGACGCGTTGCAAATAGGTAAAACGATCGATCGAAGATAGATTATCTTTTGTTGCATCGATGCGAAAGAGGTTTGTACCTCGTTGTTCGATTACTCGTAATTAATTACGCCTGTACAAGTAAATTTTATAACAGAGATAACGTAGAAATTGTCGAATAGCGTTGCAGTTTATTCGTTTCGTGAAACGTATCTATCTTTCGGTAAAGATTCGGTAAAGAATCGTGAAACGTGCAGTTATAAGTAGATAAAGATTAGGACGACGTACGTTTTGAATTTTACGTTGTAACTCGCGCAGCGTTGAGCAAACTAGCGAGAAGAAGAAAAGAATTTTTCTCACGCTCTAGAAAGTAATCCGGTTTTACGGAGTACCGTAAAAGAAAATAAAACTCGTAAACTGCAAACTGCAAAACGAATAACTCGTAAACTGCAAAATTATAAATTCTAACGCTATAATAGGTAAAATAATAGCCTAACGAAAGACAGGGTGAGAAGAATTTATGTTCTTCGTTAGACTTTTATAAATTGGGATAGTCGCTGTGATAATGTATCGACGACAGCATGCATTTAACGGGAAAAAAGGAAAAGGAGACGAGAGAAAAGAAAAAGGGAAAAAGAAAAAAGAAAACGAAATTACTTGGATCCGATGAAACATATTTTGCGATTTAATTTTCAGCTCCACCCGGCGAAGAGGACGAAGAAGAGGGATTGCGAAACGGTTACGCGAAGAGACAGGAAAATGACACGCACAGTAGGTTCGGACAGAGCGGGTACAAGCCGCTTAGAGCCGGAAGTAGCAACGGTGGAGCGTACGCGGGTGCCGCGTCTCGACACAATTCGTCCGGCTCGACGTCAGAACCCAAGATTATCTTCAACGAGGATGAGTACACGAGGATCACGACACCGAGGCAGGATATGCTGTTCAAAAAGGGTTATCTGTCGAAGAAGAAGCCGTGGGCTGGGAACGCGAACACCAGCGCGACATCCTCGACCACCGAGAGCCAATCGGCGTCGCATTCCACCGCAGGTAGAGGTATAGATAGAAACGTGACGTATTTCATCGAGTTTCTGGCTTGTCTCGTCCGCCTTCCCGATCGCCGCGTGGTATCCGGCAAAGCTGCTTGGAGTTACCCCTACCATTCTCTTCAAGTTTGTACGACTTTCCGCGTTACTCCATCGTATCTCGTTGGAGAACGTTGCCGACAGACGGAAGTACGGTATCGTCCCACCCCCTTCTTTCAACTCGCCGTGCATTCGAAAGATTTTCTGGACGATGTTTGGTAAAAAGTTGTTTCGTAGTTGAATTTTTCTGTACAATTGGCAGAAAGATAAATTATAAAATTCGTGGCTGTTTGCCTTTGAGATATCGAAGCGTTACACGTTGAGCTTATTTCCAACTTTCTAATCTCGAACCTGTGATTTTCTTCGGTTTGAAGAATATCTGCAGGGCTGAAACTTAGTCGTCGAACTTTGTTTCCGCTCGAACCGGTAGCGAAGAATGAAAATTGGGGGTGTAGATGAAAAATACTTGGAATTCGAAAATAAAGAAATTATTCGTACCTGTACGTTTAACGGAATTTTTAGCAAAGATGAAATCGTAGGTAAGAAGATACGTTGCGATCCGAGTTAACCCGTCGTCCCCGGTTAGCGAGTTACGTCCCACGGTTAAAAACGTAAATCACTGAAACTGCATGCACGAACCTGTTCTCTCGGTGTTTTCACGTAACATAAATGTTAGTTCTTGCGAGTTCGCGGTCCGTACTCTCGTCTTATCCTCTTACGTTGATTACAGATGGTAGTGAAACGACGGAGGATCAGCAACTGTTAGACAGGGACTGTGGTACCGGTGAGTATGCTCCAGCGATGGACTCGAACGCGCAATTAGGATATGGGACGTTTTACGACCACGTGGGTGGTTACTATTACGAGTATCCTGTGATGCTGGTCGGTCCTGCGCCGATGGCAGCGCAGGCTGCGCCCAGCGTCCTGGCGGCCATGCCTTGCGCACCGGTACCTCTCAGGCCGATCGAGTGGATCAATTCGACGATCGTACCAAAACTGCCTGGTGAACCCTACTGTATTATGAATTACGAGGTATAGAGAAAATAGACGACGTATAATGGAGAGCCGAAAAGACGATCAGAGGAAGGAATACGAGTCCGATTGGCTATTTTTTGATAGATCCAACACGATCGTAAACGTAATCGCGGGTATCGCGTGAAAGCGTTACGCGTACGAACAACACGGTATACGCGTGGTTTCGTTGCTCCTGTATCGTTCCGCCGATCGTCTTTTCAGCTGTGCGCTGTGCGTCTCGGCTCGTAGATCTCGCACAAATGGGTCGGTTTAAACACCCCAATACGAGAATAATTCGCGCGTTCGTTGCGACAGTTTTACTCGTCGACCGCCATTCTCGGATTACGTCCATTCGTCTAACAAAAACCGACGATCCAACTACTCGACGATCGCTTCGCGTTTCTTTCGGAACTTTTCTTCAACGCCGTCGTTCACGAACAAAAATAATCACCAAATATCTAATGCGCAAAAATTCCTCTTTCAGAATAACCAATGCGTGGAAGAGAGTACGGTGGTAGTGGAAGAGCAAGAAGATGCGACTCTACCAATGGAGAGTACCAGCAGGATGTGGAACGAGAATGGGACAAGAAGCATCGGTTACGGTGATAGCGTAGGTGGGGAAATGGACGACGAGCAATCTATAATTTTTATCGACGCGAAGGAGGGGCAGCAGGTCGACGAACGAGAGGAGGAAAGACTGGAGGAACAATACGAGGATGAACAACAGGCGGAAGAACAACCTTTGGAGAACGGGATGAACGGTGGTGCCTACTTCGATCCGATGATGATGCAGGATCCGGTACACGTTCCGCACGTGATACCAGCGGTTCCTCAGCCTTACATGTATCCTGGCCACTACATGTTTGGTCCTCCTTTGGTCAACGTAAATGGTTAGTTGATAGCGGCGTGTCAGAACCGGAGGCCGTAGAGAGAGTATCGGTCTTTCTCGGCTCTCCTCTATTCTTTTCTTCTTCTTCTTCTTCTTCCTCTTTTTATTCTTCTTCTTCTTCTTCTTCTTCTTCTTCTTCTTCTTCTTCTTCTTCTTCTTCTTCTTCTTCTTCTTCTTCTTCTTCTTCTTCTTCTTCTTCTTCTTCTTCTTCTTCTTCTTCTTCTTCTTCTTCTTCTTCTTCTTCTTCTTCTTCTTCTTCTTCTTCTTCTTCTTCTTCTTCTTCTTCTTCTTCTTCTTCTTCTTCTTCTTCTTCTTCTTCTTCTTCTTCTTCTTCTTCTTCTTCTTCTTCTTCTTCTTCTTCTTCTTCTTCTTCTTCTTCTTCTTCTTCTTCTTCTTCTTCTTCTTCTTCTTCTTCTTCTTCTTCTTCTTCTTCTTCTTCTTCTTCTTCTTCTTCTTCTTCTTCTTCTTCTTCTTCTTCTTCTTCTTCTTCTTCTTCTTCTTCTTCTTCTTCTTCTTCTTCTTCTTCTTCTTCTTCTTCTTCTTCTTCTTCTTCTTCTTCTTCTTCTTCTTCTTCTTCTTCTTCTTCTTCTTCTTCTTCTTCTTCTTCCATTCCTTCTCTGTCATTGGCAGTAGATTCTCGAAAGAGAGTTACTTACTTTTTCTGCCCTTGCTATCGCATGACTCTAGACGCGGACCTTTCTCTCTCGCTCTCTGTCCCTCTCTCGTAGCTTTGGTGTTCTGTTCATGGACAGATGGACGGAACAACATGAGAACGGACGAACATGCGGAGGTTGTCTTTCTTGCGACCAAGAGAAAATCTACGCACTTCGGGGGAGGGAGCAGCGCTACGTCGCGCAAATCGTTTTGCGGTCGACGTTTCGTTCTGGTCGTCTCCACTCTCGCGATCCTACAAATTTGTATTCTTGCAAGAAACGATTCTAACTTCGAAGAATCTCGCGAGACTCGAAAATTCTGGTCTTGATCTTCTCCGGATGACAGAAATTCCACTTCGATAACAGAAATCTTAATTCAATCTTAATTTCTTACAGCAAAAAACATACACATCGTATTACATATTTTTATTTATTACGATCCGATAAACATTTCGATTTCTTTGCTCTATATTCTATTTATATTTTTAATTTATTTGGTTTATAGTACTATTTTGTTATTATCTATCATCTTATTGCTACGTTAATCGTTATATCCGATTAATTTGTTCCATCATTGAGACGCGTTTAACGCGTTAATCGATTCTCTCGAACAAAGATTCGTACTCCGCCACCTTTTTAACTTAATTTTGGACAAGAAATCTACCGTCTAACGCGTATAATCGTCAAATTCTACGAACGTTTAAACGTCGGAAGTGCATTACGCTTAACGTTAACTTAATTGTCGCTGCCACAAGAGAGAGAGAGGTCGGATGAAAAAGCATATATATGTAAGCGACGTGTAACACGAGAGGAAAGAAAGATCACGACTATCGAACGATAAGCCGCTGTTTTGTACCCGGCTGCTCCTTCCCCGCGATGTCTCGGCTTAGGCGTTAGTACGTTTGATCGTTCCTGTTTCTAATGTTAAACGAGAACAGTGTCGGTTGGATGCGCGGCCAGGAGAAAGGGATATAGCCAGATTCGTGACTGCTGTCCCGTCCATCGGCATCATTGCTGTTTTATTACCGCCGTGCCTCTACCACATTCAAGGTAAAAGGTAATAATTCGCAAAGAGAGCCGCTACTCTTTAGATACGATCGCGGAAATACGCGGAATGATGATCGCAACTTTGTTGCCTCGTTGATAACGTCGCTGTCCGAGAATCGAGCATTTCATACCCTTTCGATGGTAATCTAGCGGAAGAACAGAGTTTATAGAAACCATCGAGCGACGCTGTTCCACCGATAATGGTATCGCACAGACTTTTCTTATATGCTCCTTACAGGGTACCCTGTACGATTTATAACGATATTTTCAAACAAATACGAATCGATTAACTCAAAGTGATTAAGTCAAAGCGCAATACGATAGCAATTATACCGCTATCGAAACTGCATAGAAAAAACGAAATTAATTATTCTTCTCTAGCTGCTTTCTCCTTTACCGTTATATACGCGTATATTTATGCATGCCAAGTTATTCATCTACAAATTATTTAAAAATCTACGCAATTCGTAATTTACGCATCTGTAATAGTTGAGAAATAGCAATTATCGAGTTATTACTAGTTTATTAAATTAATCGATTAAATTATCAATTCGATCAAACCGATATATTTACATTATATTCTATTGACCGATATAACAAATACCTACGTATTTATTAAATTGTCAGTTCGACATTTACATATTGCTTCGAATTCAAACCACGATGGTAACTAAATTTGGAATTCAATGAAGAATTACAATTACGGATAAAGCACCTTCTATCCGTTTCTTACTAACTTCCAAATCTCCATATTAAGTCGAAGAACGATAGAAAACTCAAAGTACGCACGTTTATGTATTTTTGGGTAATATAGAAGTACAGAAACTGAGAGAAAACGTTTACGCGAATACGAGTAAATCGAGCAAAGACCATGCGATCTTATTAGCCTACCGATTTACATTCCATTGCGACTACAAAAAGTATTGGCACGCGTATCTCTATTTCACGCGTTTCAAGCACTTTTTAATCAGGTTCTATGTTTCATTTCTAAAGTATGGTATCTTTGTAGCGGCACAAAAGTCGCGTTTGCAGATGATACAAGATTTAAACGATATATTTGTACTTGATTAATTAGACCGATTCGTTAGCCTAATTAAACGTTATAATAAAAAGAATACCGTAGCGATACTCTTTGTAGCCGTTGTACAACATTGTGTGCGTGTGCCGAGTTCTCGCTGCCACGAAAATAGAGAAAGCTGCTTAAGAAGCTTGGACAGCGTCCGCATAAGCCAGTCGCGTCGTGCGATCCACCGCGTGTGCGTGCCGTGGCCCGGTGACAATGTCCGCGTCGATGATCCGGCGATCGTAGCTAAAGCCCAAGACTCTCTAACACGCTCGTATGTGTGTGTTCTCTCGCATATGTTACGTTTTCCTAATCGTCACGATTCTCGTTATCCGCGTCTTCTCTCACCGTAACATATCTCGCTTTCGTCATCGTTATCTCGTCAAATCATCGCCTGCATCGACACGCTGCTTCGCACGTTGCACGTGACATTACACGTATTACACGTTTATTACACGTATATCGCAAGTGACTCGTAAGAAAATTGTCTCATTGTCACGAAAGGGATGGCACAACCGTGTACACGAGCCATCGATCTTTGTCCGTAATCGGACCGCGCGAGGGGTGCCGAGTGAGACGATGCGATAGAAAAATGTGAAAATTTATATTGTCCTTGTTTCTTCTCGTATCTGCGTGAATATTATTTTTCATTGCTAATAACACTGCTAATAACGAGGGTACACAGAGGAAGAAGTTCGTCGAGCTTTCCGAAACTTCGTTTTCCAACGATATATACGCACGTTATCGATCGAAATAATCGGAGTATTCAGTCTTGAAACGATGAAATCCGATAGAGATCTATTTAGACATTTTTTGGCGACAAAGCTCTGTTGTTTCGTATAATTTCAGGAATTTTCTCTAGTTTTTGTTTCGTTGCGGAGTTAAGAAATTTGGCAAGTAAGCCGTTCGTGTCGTGCCGCGCATTCTATACATTTTTGTATATTTCAATTTATTAGAATTGCGGAAGAATCCGCAGTTTATCTAGTAGAATAAATGCGACGATAATGTGAATTTTCGTTTGTTTTCCACTTTTCTACAGCATCGTCGCCCGCTATGGAGCATCGCGAGATCTCTCGACTTCGGCAAAGGATCTGACCACCGCTGCGTCTCAAATAGACGCGATTTAAAATAACTGATGCTCGGTTCCACGCGGAAAACGAAAGGAATCGCGTGGAAACGACGGAGAAGCCAAGTTCGATACTCGCGCCCTTCGACACGCGTTAGTAACCACTTGCTCCTCGAGTTCTCCACCTGTTGATTTTCAGCTGGAGTTCTTAGGAGCAAAAGTCTTGGAAAGACACGCGTTTCGTCCAACTTTTAACCGACGAACGATGCTTGCTGGTGTATGAAAGAGTTTTAATTCGCGATATTTCTGCTGTCCAAGGTGTAACGATACAGGGCGGGCTAATGATCAGAACTACGGACTTTGCGACCATGTCAGCGGCCATGTCAGCGGCCTGTGCCAAGCGAAAGAAGAAAAAAAAGAGAAGGAGGCAGAGAAGATTTACTACGGTGAGTGGGTGACACAGTTGGACGAATTTTTTAGATACAGGGTTAGATACAGGGTATATGTACAAGCGAGATCTGTCGTCTAACTAAAAGTCAAGCGAGATCGATCGTTTAATCGATATCGGTCGTGCACTCTAGATGCTAGGACAGCGACGACTATGTACGCGCACGTATTGCGTTTCTGCTCGAAAGCCGTCGCAACTAAAAATAATTTCGTCCTGTATCGGGAGAACGCCAAAGCTATCGAAAGAGGGTTTCAAGGGCTAAAAGTGGAAAAACTTGGTCGAGTTATGTCGCTTTTGAGATATATGTGCCAGATCGTGGACCGCGATATACTTGGGGTTAGGCTGGGGTTAGGACGTGCGCTGTCCGCGTTAACTATAGATATAGAGAGGAGATCGTTTCGCGTTATGCGCGTTATACGAAAGTTCGTTTTTGAAATTTCGTTTCACCGCGATGGAACAAGACACTGTTCGTTGACAGACTGTTCGTTGCAAATGTACGCTTGATAAAAAAGTACGTGTTTAAGTACGTAATTAATTTTCGTTTATTAAAAACTAATGGAAAAATTGTTGCGAAAATACAGGGTAACACGGAAGACGAGGAGGAAGGAGAGTACAGTTCCGAATGTGATACCGGCCTACCGTCTTCCGAACTGCCCTGGACAGTGTGTTCGAGCACGGTCACGACCACGACCACGACCACGACCAGCAATCGACCGCTGAACCCCGAGTGTCAGGAGTTTCAGCTGCGACGTACCGTCGAACCACGCGCTCCGCTACCCATTGTTCCATCATCCGCTAACAACACACCTACGTCCGAGACCGGCACGACGATAAATCAACCGAGTGCGTTATCGTCGGACGCTAACCTGTTGGTAGACAACGAGTCGAACGCGGTATGCAACGGTGTCATATCGGACGACTCGAAGAACCAAAGCGACGAATTGTCCGATAACGGCAAGTCTGACCAGCAACCAGAACCGACATCAACTTCGTTAGAAAACAGTCGATCCAAGTCGCTAGATACGTTTACCAGTTCAGATAACGAATCAAATAGACTGACCAACTGCCTCCCCGGGGACGAGGAGGCAGCTCTTTCGACGGACGAGGTCGTGAACGAAGCGACTGACGTCGACAAACTGCCAAGCATTATCGAAGCAGCGAATAACGATTGTCCGAGTGCCAACGAGCTATGCGAACGACCGAGCAACGAAATGAACGGAGAGACCTTAACGAACGGAAACCTGGACTCCGAGTCGAGCAGCAAGAACGCGTCGATGACCACGTCGAGGCCGTTGTCTCCTGTACGTAACGACGAAAACTCGAGATCCGGATCGATCACGCCGAAGAGCGTGGAGAACGCGGCGTTTCGCGACGATCAGAATCACGAATCTTTATCGAGCAGCAAATCATCGTTGTCGACTAGTCTATCCAAGAGGAAGTACAACGCGAAGGGTACCAAGTTCGTGAGGGAACCGACACCTGGTCCGGACCTAAACAGCACCACGGAGCCAGAGAACGAAACCAAGACGCACGATCTGACTGAGAATCTGCGAAAGATCGATCTGTCGAACGATACAAAGCTAGACTCAAAGTTCGAATCTCAGGATAACAAAGCGATGAAAGTCGATCAGATATCGGGTAAGTTTGGAACAAAGACAGCAGCAGTGTGCAGTCTCTTAAATAAGGAGACTATCGAGGCGACGAACGAGGACTCTGGTTTCGAGAGCCAGACGCAACTATCCGATTATCCAATCACGCAAGCGGTGACGGAGTGGCTACGCAAAGAGAAGTCGCCGGATTTGTTCATTGCGTCGGCCATTTCGATGGACTGCGAGGAGGACGAGGACGATATGGACCAAGAGCCGCCAAAAAACTTGCAAGGCAACCCCATACTTGCACTATCTGCTAGTAGCGGTGCGGACAATACGGCATTGTCGCGCACAGCTATCTGCGGGGAATTCGCAGGGCTCGGTAACATCAAGAGTGGACAAGAGCAACAGCAGCCGGATGGTAGCAACAACAACAGCGGTGCTTCGAGAAGGAAGAAGGACGCGAAGAGGAGGTCGGAGGAACGGAGACGAGTGGCTAGGCACGTGGTGATTGGCAAAGTGGACCACGAGATGGTGTCCTCGTCGGATTCTTGCGGCCAGCAGGAGAACTTAGCGAACATCACGAGGAGGAAGAATCTGGCTAAACAACAGCAACAGGATGTTGTCGATGATATTTGCGAATTTACTGAGAAGGATAGCGTTGCGGGTGTGAGGGTTGCTTCAAGTTCTCGGATAGACTCGAAGAGAGTCAATGCAAGGCGAACGAAAAGACAAGGGAAATCGCACGCGCGGAATCCCTCCAATAATATCGATACGAAGATTCGACGTACAGAGGATGTGGATGACGAGGACGACGATGGGATTGTCGAGGACACGATGAACGTGAGGACCTTTGAAAAAGGAGAGATCATAGTCTCGGAAGATGGTAAGCTGTTAACGTCTTCCACGTACGAACCGAGCCTACGACGATGTCACGATGCTGCCACGACGATCAAAGCCCCGGACAAGAGTGAAACGGCTAAACAAACAACGGAGAGAAAGATGGAGGAAGAGCGAAAGAGGAGCAGTAGCATCGAGGACGAAAAGAGTGGTAGCGGAATAGATTCCTTGGACAGCATAGAAGAGCCTGACGTGTTAGAATGCTGGGAAACTGAGATCATCGAGCCTCTGGTAACTCCCAAGAGAATGTTACAAAGCGAGGGAATAGTATGCGAAGGAGAAGCTGCGGAGGACGATACCATCGAGGTTGAACAGGTTAACGTGGACTACGTGCAGAAATATTATCGATTGGCACGCGAGAGCGCTACCAGCATAGAGGAGATCAGTTTGAAAGCAGATCCGCCAACTTCGTCGAAATCAGTGCCAAATATGTCTGAGCGGAAGGAAGAGATTCCAGCGCGGAAGGAGCCCGTTAAAGACAAAGGCGACATGCCAATCGACGAAGCTTTTGAAGTATATGAAAGCTGTTACACCGGCAACTCACCGTTTCTAGCAATGGATTCGAAAGTTTTTAAATTACGAACGTTATACGGTCAGGAAGGCGAGACTCCAATACCATGCAAGACGGTCTGTTGCCAGATTCAATAATTTTTACTGACAGCCTCGTTTACAAACATATAAACCTCCACAGGGACATTTTTTAAGTACCGATGTCAAGGCCGTCCTCTTCTAAGTATCGTAAGCCTCTGACATTGTACTCTTCGCTGATTTATATACATATATCGCGTGCACGTTTTCACGGAGAACGTGTGTATCCATCGTACTGTCGTTATATTTTTCATTAATATTAATATTATTATTATTATTATTATTACTATTATTATTATTAATACGCGCTCGATAGTTACGTCGAGGGAACTATCGAAAGATAAGAGATACGAAAGGAAATTAACCCTGTGGATCGACATCGAGTGCGCAAGTTTGTTGAAAGTTAGAGGCATGCTCAAAGGCAGCGGATAATGATATAATGAAAAGCCTACTACGTATCGCTATTCGTTTTTGTAAATAGCTTTTAAGAGGTCGCTCTCGCAAATCGTGTTTCATGGATGATTTTCGTTGAGATGTTATATGCATGAGAGAGCGTATATTACTTATACATATGATATTGTTGACATTATCGTCAATACGTAAATCGGTGCACATATTCTTCTTTTCCTTTCTTTCTCATGTTCGTTCTCTTCTTCGTTTCTCATCTTCTTTTCTTCTGTTCTTTCAATTTTACCAAATCAAGAGGTTCGTTATACAATATGGTATATCGTTTAAAAGAAATCGAGCTTATTAAGATTCAAAGAGTATAATAGCTGCTTCGGAACGAATCGTCAGGTCTGAACTCTACGAAATAAAGAAAACAAACATACGGCAACAACAGAAATATGATCAAAACATACTACGTTACATCGTCGTTTCTGTTCTCGGTTTAATACTTTATACATATTACGCACTCGCGCACATACACGTACACACACGAAGTATATTACATCAAAATGACTAAGGCATATTTTTACAAAACTAATTCCGTAAAGTTTAAAACGTAGGTTTTAATGGACGAAAACTTAAAAAAAAGAAAAAGAAGCGCACTAGTATATCGTTCCACGCACCACGTAGCCTTAAATAGCCTTTCGCATAGAAAAGTTACAGCTGCTTCTAAAAACCATGATGTGCACCGATCATTTCAAAAGATTCCTAAGTAAGCAAAAGTCGTACTACCCTTTGGGGAATGTCGAGAACGATTCAGTAATCGAGCTACGCTTTACGTAAATATTACGACAGTCATACAGAATACAGTAATAACGAGCTAGGCAAAGGATATAGTTGTTCGAGAGGAAATGGATTGGTAAAAGAAGGAAACTATTTAACTGTACCGTAGCTGTTACGAGGTAATGTAAGATGTATATAGGTAAACTTAACGAGAAGAATTATTAAACTCTATTGGTTTTCATTGAACGGGTAAAAGAAATATAAGGTGGAGCATGTTGTTTCGTAATAGATATTTTGAATTTGAAATAGAACAGATTTTACTCATACACATAAATGTACACAGTACAGAAATTGCACTTGTTACGACATAGTTCATGCTTTAGTTGAGTTGTGTCAAGTAGATCGAATACCTCAGTTTGCATATTATGTAAGTTGTTCGATAGACGTGGTTCGTGAAAAAATCATATATATATATATATATATACATATATATATACATACATAGGCATACATATATACACATACATACACACACACACACACACACACGCACACACACACCCCATATCATAAGATACCTGTATATACAAAACTACTCATCATCCAGTCATTATTAGTAACACCAAGTATGATAATAATAATATTAATTATTAATAATACTGATAATAATAATAATAAAACTATTATCACAACAGCAATATAGGCACAATAGTTCCTGCGAAGCTTTAGATTCCATAGGCATTATATACGTAAACACGATATCCAGGACGATTCATACACTGATAGAAATTCATTGACATCCAGTGGCACTTAAAGATAGATATATCGCTATATTAAATACGCGTTGCATCAATTGTGTGCCTTATTCCGCGGCTATCATTTTTGTAAGCATTTCACAGTATTCTCTTCGATGAGAGAGTAACGGCTATCGAGTGATTTATGTAACAGATGTAAAATTTTGTGAAATCGTAAAATGACGATGCGGAGCTGTTGTTAAGTTCCATAACAATTATGATGATGCTGATGATGATGATGATCGTTTTATCTAGGCATGCATACAAAACGGATATATTGATTTTTTCATACATCAACTAACATGTTCATCAAGTATTTACAACTGATGTGCATACATTCATAAGCATGAAAGCATTAACATTGCATCTTACACGAGACATGTTATCGCATACTTACATTTTAGGCGAATTAAAGCAAACGTGTAAGGAACAAATGTACTTGAATTTTGCTGTTTGTTTTCGCTTAAAAAATAATGAATAAAATGTTTCAATTAACTTCCGGCATTTTTGATTCACCACACGTGATCGTATGTTTAATGTAAGGAAAAATATATTTTTGTAAGACGATTACTGTAATTTAAATACAATGTATTCTTAAAGGACGAGATAGAATTTCATGGTATACATATACGTAGCTTATACATATACACAGCTTATTTCAACGAAGGCAGCTTATATCAGTACGTTAAAATATATTAAAAAACGAGATTTATATAAACTCGAGGTGTACTATATTTTTATATATGACAGTTATATAAATATGTATAAAAACGACTTTTACATCACGCAAACGCAATATTTAATTTCAAAAAATAATATCCAAATCCGCATGCGCGTAACGAACCAATCAACTAAAAGTCAATTGACAGTAGCGCCACCAAGTTGGTTCGATAGCTCGAACGCAAGATGGACATAAACGCGATACGATACGACGTGAAGCGAGATACGAGCGAGTGCTGCCACCATTCGCTCGCACGAGTAGGTCGCGCAGTTGGTCAAACAAAGATAACGCGATAGGAACCGCTAAAAAGAGCGAAGGAGGGAAAGAGCGAGACAGAGTAAAGTTGTCGTTAATCAAAGAGAGAGAGATACAACGGATTGTGCCGTGGCTATGAAACTGTCTTATATAGATGGACACGCGCAGGCTACACGACGAAATGTCGGGATTGTGTGCGTTCGCATAGAGTAAGTGTAGCGGTATCTCACTCTCTCGCACCGCGACGGGGTTCGGAGGTGGAGCGAGAGTGAAAGACGAAGAAGCGAGCGAGCGAGGGCGAGCGCGAGTCGGGCCAGCGAGCGTGGAACGGTGTAGAGCGAGCGAGCGAGCGTGTGGTGGTGGTGGTGACGACTGGTGCCGTGGACGGACGGTCGGTCGGCGGTCGGACCGTGGTGTGTGAAGAAGTGAAAAATTCGTAAGTGGTGTGCTGGGTTGGTGAGCTGGCTGGTTAGTGGTGATATATCGGGGTCGCGCCACGGACAGTGTCGGGGATTTTTGGTCGTCTTGGGGCCTGTTGCCGAGACGTCGAGGGACGACGCGTGGAACCGAAGAGAGAGAGACCGCGTTAAAGAGCAATGTCTGACCGGGAAAGTCTGGACGATCAACCGCAAAGTAAGGGTGAAGAAGGATCGTACGATCCTGAGTGCACGAGTGTTTAACATGTTCCGTATCGGTTACGATTTTCTAATAACGTGTTGCAAATGTGCGCGACCGTCGACATCTTTCCGTGCCTGTAGCACCGTGTGCTGCGCCTCCGGTTACCAGGACCGTCTCTTTTCCATGAGCAAACGCAACGACCTCCGGGTCGCGGTTGACCTGATCCGTTACTTCGCGCACGGTCTCCGAGCATCGCGGACTCGTTTACGTCCGATCGTTCCTTTCAGCCCTCGTGGCGTTCTGTCAACCGCCGAAAAGAATTGCTATTTTTCAACGATACCCAGGATTCAAGATGGCCGGTCGCGTATCGGCCGAGAGACAAACCCTGTCCTCTTTCCTCCTTCGGCTTACTCTCTCTTTCCCTCTGGCTCCCTCTTTACCTCGCGCCCCGTACCCTCACTATTTCTCTCTCTCTCCTTTTCGCTATGTTTCTCTCTTTCCGTCGTATGAACACACGTACGCCTATACGTTTATGCGTGTACACATATGCATACACATATTCCCTCTTCTCTCTCTCTCTCTCTCTCTCTCTCTCTGCTCCGTGCTTTTAATTTTTTCTCTCCTCTTTTTTCTCCTTTTCTGTTTCTTTCCTCCCTTCCTCTTTTTCTTCCACGTCCGCGGCCCTCACGAGTTGAACATTCGCAACTTCCGATATGCGAGCCTCTCGACAGCCAAAATGGTCAACTCCATTTTTTCTAAATTCCATAATTTTCTTACTTGGATGAGAACCAGTATCCAATTTCTCAAAAAACCCATAAACTGCTTTCATACATTTATTTTACTTATAATATAACACGAATAAAAAAAGTAAAGTCTGAGTGAATTTTCAAAAACAATGTTTGCGATATTATCGCATTTCTGTGCTTCTCGATTTATGGAGTTGATCGATGTAACTTCAAAGCGGCTCGTGCGTTGCTTTCCGTGTATCACGACGGTTGTTTCTCCCTGGTGTTTCGTTTGAAAGTCGCGCTCACGACGAACCGTCCTCTGTTGTGTCAATTGTGTGTGACAGGCACCCTGACCGCGCTCGGCCAGACAACCGGAATAGTCCCGGGTGAACACGCGTGATGTAACTCGCTGATCCCTCTATCTGGCACACACGTATGCGACACACGCAGCGTTACACCAGGAAAGCTAACCATCGCACACGCGCGCACGCACACACACATACACGTACACGCACATGGTGCGCGCGCGCGCGTTGACAGACGCGCACACGCAAAGCGAAGGAACCATGTCTAGCCACGATTCGCGTAAATTTCACACGTGCCATAAGCGCATCCCCACCCCAGAAGTAGCTGGCTCTTGGCCTCGAAACAGAACGGCCACGGTGTGTATCTATCTCGACTAGTGATGGGAGTAATTCGATTATAATCGAAAAATGCTCGACCGATGCATACCTCTATCATCGCTTGGTTGTCGATATTCCGGCGAGAATCGAAATTAAGCGTGTTGCATTCCACGTCTGAACAAACACTGATTACAAAATACAAATATTCCATAGGTGACACGGGGCGTCAATCAATATTTGGACATGTATCTCGACACAGGTGCTCTTATAAGTATACTTGTTGAAACGGAGCATATATACACGCGTAGTTTCGAAAAGGCAGTAAACTTGATCGATGTAACCGTCGTTGATACCGTGTAAAATTATATAATGGTTTTCATGGACGGCACGTGAGACGGTATGAATGTTTGTCAATAATTAAATAGTGTTACGGCAGTAATGCTTCCAGGTAACATTGACTGTCGTAACAATGATGCCATTCTAACCTTGATTTTAGCGTGTAGTGATAATAAATAGTAACATCCCTATATATATATATATATATATATATATTAAGAATATATATATTATATTATACGTATATTCTTAATATATATAAGAATATATATATATATATATTCTTTTTTTTTCTTTTGTAATATTAGTAAACAATATTATTTCCATTGTTAAATAGTATCATTCATGATGCGTATAGAAAATTGTGAATAACCCGGATTTTCATTAAATGTATCAACATGATTCATGGTTATATTTTTCATTTTGGTCTCCCAAATGTAAGATTTCAAAATGTCGCGAATACGGCGTCGACCTGCTTTCATATTCCATTTGTTTTATTAATGTAGCATGAAGTTTGGTTAGTTTAAGTTTGTTGTGATTTTGGTGCGTTCCGGTACTAATGCGTTATTACGTTTCGATGAGCTACATTCATGCGATTCAAGATAGACATTCAATGTGTAATTCGGATTATCTGTTAGAATTATAGAACGGGCTGCATCGAATAGGTTATTACGATGTAAACGCTATCTAGTGTACGTTCTGCAATTTGTAAAGCATATATTTTTGGTATCTATGGTTGATAATCAGAACATATTTTATTGAATTTATTTTATGCAAATGTTACTCTAGTAATAGTTTCGTTTATGGCTGTTATCAACGATGATAATTTTTATCTTTTAGGATATGGAAATCCAGGTAGCATGGATGCTGGGGGAGCTGACTTCGACCCTGGTGAGTAAACAAAAATATAAAAGTCAGAAATATACACAAAGACAGAAAAGATATTTCTTATTACAATCAAAGAATGTTAGACTTTTTTCTGAGTGATAATTTGTATTATTTTTACTACCTGCGAAACAGTCTCGTTAACATTTATGATTTATATTTACGATTATGTAATTCTAATACGAATCGAACAATATCCTTGAAAAATTATGTAACCAATTTCGCCAATATTTTAGTTAACAATATTGACCCCGAATTTATCGAGCGATACCAGAAGACTAGGGTCATAAATCTTAACGTAAATTTAAACATAAAGATAAACATTAATCTTCTCGACGGAACATGGCCATGTTTTATTTCTTGACTGAGAAATATCGTCTTGCCAAATATCTCCGACTTGCCAGAGATATTCGTTACATTTACAATTTGTCCGATACCATAAAAATCCCAAAATAATTGCGACAAGTTAGGAAACATATCACAGAGACTTTTTTTAGTCTTTTCCTGCACTATCTACACTCAAAATTGCAGATTTCTTTTTAGAATCTCCTTCGAACGATTCTCGTTTAGCACCTGTGCTTCCATGATTTTCCAACTCCTCGAAAATCGTCGGCATCGCATCGAAACCGCCTTCCGTGTCTATTTTCGGTGGACGATCGAGAGTCGCGTTGCATCGCGTCAATTTCGGACCGTTCGGAAACGGATTCATCGAAAAATGGAAGTCGAGGAGAAAGAGGAGTAGAGAAGTAGCAGCAGTAGCAGGCAGCAGGACGAGTAAGAGGAGTAGGGAACCGTACTAGCGCAGTCAGCTGGTCGTGACGTCACGCGATCATGTCGTGGAGCTGAGCCTGGTGGTGGGAGGTGCAACGCTGTCACGTGGTCGAGCGGTGAAGTCACGTGGCGCGCGTGGTTCGCGAACGCAGAAGCCGGTGCGAGGTGAACGCCGATTGGTCGCCACGATTTCACCATCATGATGTGCGCATTCCATCAGCATGACGGCGGGCTCCATGAATGACCGGCACGTCATTCGTGTACGATTTCGTGTTCGACGACGCGTTGTCGTTGTTCCTTGAATATCATTGCTCTGTTGTTCAGTTCCCTGCTAAACATCATGTTTCGCGTGGTCGTGCAACAATCTATGTGGTATTGAGTGCAAGGAATCGCGATGACGACGACAATCGGTCAGCCAAACGCGATGCGTCATCGCGAGATGACGGCATTGTTACGTTGATAGTTTTTTCACCCCGTTCTCGTTATGACACATTGCCTCGGCGATTTCTCTGCGCAACGCTTCTTTTTCTTTATTTCGTTCGTCCCTCTGGTTCCTGGTCGCGATGTCTATGAGTGGTTGTGAAAGTTTCGAACTGACTATGCACACGGTGTTTCTTCATTCGTCAAACCGTCTTCTCCGACCGCGATTGGAAATCCTGCTTTAATCTTTTAGCGGTAAAGCCGGCTTGAAGTCCGTTGTACCGTGAAGATAGCGCGAGTTCGCGATCGGTCGACCGACTACGAGTCACTCGTGCGATCAATCGAGTTGGCCGCGACACGCGTGAAATCTGTGACTGATTTTCTCGAACAAGCCTCGCGAGTGTTTTATTACATCGGTGAACGTGTAACAGTTTTTCAAAGTGGTCCGTACTGCTACTTTCAGACGAATGTTTATCGTGTATTTTTTGTTTCTATTGCGTAAAAAAGTGATTAATGTGGAAGTTTTGTGAGGTTTCAACTTCACCAATGCCCTTGATTTTAAAAGTACATTGAACTTGGTGCTTGTCGAGTGGTTTCATTAAAGTCCTTTGAAAGGATGTCACGTCAGTTTTGGGTGAAATTTACAAAGATGATTATACGAAGTATATTATACTTTTGCAGTATAATTTGTTGACGTAGCGGGAATAGGATATCTTGTACTTTCTTCACAAGTGTTTCAATAATTGGCACAATGGGAGAAATCCTAGAAATTTCGCAGGGCGATGCTCAACAAAATGCAGTGAATGGTTGGGGCGACACTATGGGCAAAATACAGTACTGGTGTCCTGAAGGTAGCTGTTACTCAATAATCTTGATAGTTTGAGATTCGTAGCATACCATTTGTCAGAATTACTAAATGATATTGACCGTCTATTGTTGCTAACATGACTTACAATTAGTGTAGCTTGTATAAGAACAAATCATTAATTTTTCAACGTTTCTGACATTTAATTAAATAGCACATTTACGGTTTTTAAAATCAGACCTGTAGATTATACTATTTTGATCGAATTTTAAAATTGGTTTGAGTATTGTAGATATTAGTTCAAATATGTCTTAGTAAGTAATTTAAAAATATTTTAAATATGTTTCTTCTTAACATCGAAGTTAAATATCTCTTATAATTTGTGCATCTTACAGTATATTCAACTCATTTCATCGTCATTCCATCCCTAGATAATATTATAAAACTTTACATTATTGAAAGCATGCATAATTTACTCAAATTTAAGGTTTCAAAACCCGTAGTAAACGCGATAAAAATCGCGAAACTTAATTCTCTAATTTAACCGTGGTGTCTACTCTGAAAACATCCCTAGGAATTTTGTACGCTTGTCTAGGTTAGGTTGCGTGACGCAATACCTGACACGAGACGACAAGCCTTGTTTTCTTAAACGTTGGCATTTTAGCTCCGACTAGAAGGAAAAAAGGTTCTAGGAGGTGGAACGCGAACGATGCGTCGCGTGTGTATACGCTACTGAAATATTTGCTCGATGATTCAGTAACCGTGCTAAATGTTAAGAAACCTGTGATTAAAAATAGCGGGCCCGGACGAAATAAAAAACTCGCGCCCTTCGCTCAATACTTGAAGTTGGTGAAGCTATTATTTGCATGCTTTAAAAAATGATACTTAGAATCTTAGGAAAAAAATGTAACAAAAAGAAAAAACAAAAAATATTTAATATTTTCTTTTTTTTTTTATTTTTTTAGAGATTAGAAAATTATGTGCAACTTGACGAATCTTGGTCTTTATCGGCCGCCGTGTCTCTCACGAAGATAATTTACCGACCGTGAGAAACAGACGAACGCGGAATTCGCAGAAATCCATTGGCGCTTTCGTCACTCGTTCCGACGGATATTGTAACGAAATCAAACGGTTCCGTAGCCAGCGTGTTTCACGCTGGAACGCGTGCACAATTCGTTTCGCACCATAGAAACTCGTCGATTCGTAGATAAGTCGGCGAAATTGGAAATCGAGTCCGATCTAACCTCACATTCGCTCCAGCTCCCGAGGTTCATTGAAATCTGGCCCTAATTATTGCTTGCTACGTCAATGAGTTTGCTACTCGATTCTGCTCGAATATATTATGACGTTTTAGATCGACTGCAGTTAGACTTTGAACAGAGAAAATAGTCGAGTTCAAACGATAAACATGACATCTTTTAATATTGTTAAGTTTGTTCATACGGTTTTTATAGGAAATTTAATGTGATGCATAAGTTGATCACCAGTTGGTTATACAATCGTCATAATCTTATACATAGTATCGATCCATAAACTTACGTTTCCTCCCTTTTGTTTTATTTTTTATTACATAAACTAATTATTAGATAATATCTTTCTTATTTAATGAAACAAATGCCTTTGAGACAATAATGAAATGTTAAAATAAGCGTTCTTTATAATGATCAAACGACCAATTTCAATTGTATTCGGAATTATTCGTTATTTAAGTAGCTATGATTTATTTTCCTTAAAATCAATTATGTTTCTATAATTTATTTTATAAATTTCTCTGAAGAGTAATGTTAGACATTTTTTGATAAAACATATAAAAACATTGATGAGGTATATGCGTAATATGTTTATCTGTATTTCTGAAACACCTGAATAAACAAACAGAGTAGACATAAAAAATCAAACTAAACTGCAACTTATTATAATATTCTGAATAGTTACAGTACGAAACATGCATTTTAAATTCAGTTAATCGATCGAAATGAAATAAAAATTTTATTTTTATTGCTCAATTATACGGTAAAAGTAAAATAGGAAGACGAAAATGTCTAAATGATTTACTCCTATCGTAAATGTTACAATACGATAATTTACTCTTAAAGTAAAATAAGGAGATTAGAACTTTATTTTTTTCATTTGTATATCTTTGAATAATATTGATTATTCAAATACGATAATATGATAATAATAAGAAGCAATGGAAATTTGACGCATATATGTAATATCTAATATACACTATGCACAATACGTGTATGTAAACAAAGATTGTACTAGGCCTAGACCATAAGTATGATCGCAATAAATATTGTAATATGCATATACGTATACATTTACATTTGATTAACTCACAAATGTTGAAACTTGAATATTTATTTTTACATCAACAAAAATACATATTCCAAAAATTGAACTAAAAATACCAAAGATCGAAACGAACTCTGTCTGTTCTGAAAATAAAAGATTCCTCCAACTACCGGTGCCGGCTTAATAAAAGTTTAACAGAAATACATCAATAATGGCAAAAGGTTAATAAAACAATCGAAATATCGACAAAAGATAGTTAAAAATTTTATTAAAAAGTGAAAAATCATGTTTTTACCGGAATATAATGTAAGTTTCATATTGGATGCAATGGTACACTTAATAAACTTTTAATAATTAATCGTTCTTGTACCGAAAATTTTCAGTTGTGTCACGTGCGTCATTTACGACGGCAATTCCTCGATTATTTTCAACCTTGAGTTTTGTTGCTTTAAATAAAAAATTGACGAAAATTATAACATGTGCTGAAGATATGACAAGTTTTTTCGTTGCGTCTAGGGTTGTGAAAAAACAGATGTTTTAGACATAATTAGTATCGACTTTTATTCAGATGGAAACACGATTATACAGAGCGTTTCCCACGTAAACAGTGAACAAACATTGAGGAATATATTGAATCTAAAGGATCGTAACGTGAAGTATCGCGAGGAAACCTGTAACTCGTTCCTAACGGTACAAAATTTCAACAAGCTCGTGTTCATCATGAATCATGCATGCGTTACGACCCGTTCATAGCGCACGAACCATCTTCTCTGTCTATCTTCGGCGATCATTGATGCGTAATGCGCAAGAAAGATGGGTCGATCAAAAGACATGGTGAAATACCTATGTGGTCAACTATAGTGGGTTACAAAAGTATTTGGACACTTGCTTAAGACTTGACTACCTCGAAGTATGAACACAAGAAAGATGTTAATATATAGTAAGA
The DNA here is from genome assembly GCF_000188095.3 of Bombus impatiens. Lineage (NCBI taxonomy): Eukaryota > Metazoa > Arthropoda > Insecta > Hymenoptera > Apidae > Bombus > Bombus impatiens. The sequence continues at coordinate 667,298 of NT_176801.1, read as the reverse complement.
GAAAGACATTTTGATTTATCCAATTCCTTATTAAAATCACCAAAACACCGAGAGAATCAGTAAGCTGATATTCGTTAACAACTTCCAAAACAATCCGTTAACCAATAGTATCCGCTCGTAATGACTTCTGATAAGAACTGATCAGCTTACTCTTTACCTAAATGTGTAATCGCTAAAAAATATGTGAGCAGCTCGCGTAAGATAACACGAATTACGAGAGAGATTTGTTATTAAAACATGGGAAAAGCAGAGGAGGGCAGAGTCGACGTATCGAAGGCGGAGCAGCCGTCGTTGGACGCGACCGTT